>NW_011888873.1:5131120-5133458 GCF_000151845.1 Pteropus vampyrus | reverse complement strand
TTGGAGTCTGGAGAAGGGTATTGCATTCTCATGGCCACTGCAGCCAGGTTCTGAACTTTAAAATGTTACAAGTCTAGATAATCTGTACTCACTGTGGAAAAAAGAGAAAACACAAGCAAATGATGTTTCCTGGCTTCTTTCCTCTTCCCCTTTAATCCTTTCTTCTACCTCATTAGAATTTTATTTGTAGAATGTAAATCAAATCATTGTACAGATCTCAGTGCTTGCAGCCAAAGATCAAATTTCTTGAAGCTATTCTCACCAGTGCTCCCACAGGTTTGTCATTGGTCACCATGTAACAGTTCTTTGAACATTGTTGTTTACTCTGTTCATGAGTCTTACCAATGAACTTTCAATGCTTAATAAAGTGTCATCTCCTCTAAGAAGGCTCCCTTATTTATCAGATGCTTTCTTAGCATTGATGTTTTACCCTCTAATGACCTTGCAGATGTGCCTGTTGACTTGGTTTCTTCCACTTAAGACTGTAAGCTCCTTCAGAGTAGAGACGAGTTTTATTTACCAAGATCTTCAGCACCCAGCACAGTGTTTGACACATAGCAAAGGCTTAACTGCTAGGTGATGACTAATGAGTGTTTGAGGGCATGCTCCTCACGTCAATGTAAGAATGTCCAAACCTGTAGAGAATTTTTATGAAAATTTAAGTCAAACAGAGGATATACCCAGAAGCAAAATCTCAGCAGACTGAGAAAAAATGCTTCTGAGAATAACAGTTTGCATTTTCTTTTATACATTTGAGGTTAAGGAGGATTACATGAAGGTGGGAGAAAGCAATGCTGGGATCGGATTATAGGTTAAGATTGTGTGCTGTCTTGAGTGTAGTCATGCTTTTGAAGGAGAGGTCTGAAAAGAGGCATTTCGAGGTGTATTAACCTAGATGCATGAGAACAATGGACAAGGCTGGCTTAAAACCTTTCACTGAAGAAGTTATATGCCTGGGGTGTGACTACCCACCAAGATCTGCCCAGTTATGAATGTATGATCAGATCATCCTGTGAGGTTACTTTCCACAGAACCCCTTTTCTCATCCACACTCACCAGCCTAAGAAAACAAGACTCTGTCCAGTGGAATGTAGAGAAAATAGGTCATTTATCAATGAGTTGATTATTCTCATTTTGTCTATGAAATAAATTATTCTGGTTATTATAATTCACAGTAATAGTGGATCTTCCCAAGGAAAAAGAATGTTGATACACCCCTCTGAACTCTATGTCTACAAATTGCTTTACTATAATGCTTTATCCAAATCCTCCCAACATCCCTTTGATAACCTGTTTCTTTTAGATCCTGAGCCCAAATGTCTCTGTCATGACGAGCAGCGATTCTTATTACCCTGGGGAAGGCTGAAGAAACAGCACTTGGGTGACTCCCTAAACCCCAGTGCTTGAATGAACCATGGAGCCCGTGGTGAAGTTCACGATCTCTCCATTCCTGGTGTTGTCCCTACTCTCTTTTCCAAGGCATAATTCATAAGCACCTTGGATGTTAAGCAAATCGAACTGATGGCCTGAAGGTTTCCCTACTGACAGGATTGTTAGTGGACTCATATACTCGGTCTACCGCCATCAGGTTAAAAAAGGGAAAAAAAGATGAAGAAGGCTGGACAGATTAAAACATAGTTCTGTTTAGGTGATTCCCATGAAAAGTCTGCTATATTAGTGGAGATTTTTATTTAAGACCTATGAAGAGATTGTCAATTGCTTTAAAAAAAAAAGAAAAGATAACTATTATTTTTATTTTTTATCGATTTAGCAAGTGTATTTTACTTAATGGTTCTATTCCATTGCCTGGGTCTTTCCCCCATTCCCTCCAAATAAGTTATAACCAATCATACCTCTCTGTTAAAAAACAAAACAAAACAAAACAAAACAAAACAAAACAAAACAAAACAAAACTACACCTCTTTGATTCTTTGGGATAATGACTGCAAAGATAATTGTAGTATAAATGTATTCAATAGGCAAAGAGTCATCTTTGGGAGGGAAATTAATGATACAACATCATGATATGTGGAGAGAATTTAATTTATCTGTTCTATTACTTTCTCTCTTAACAGAGATAATTTAAAGTCAATAGTAGTTTAATCTTAAAACCTGTGAATTCTCAAATCTTCTAATTTAATTATGAAATTGAAAGAGATGTCAAATCATTTTGAGTTTATATTTGTATAAAGTAAATAAGGTACACACGACTCAGATAATAAATACTATATCTCTTAAGTATGTCTAATTAACTTTATTCTCACATTTTAATTATTTATTCTCAAAGTGTGCAATCATTAATATCATATTTCCAGGATAATGACATCTATTAGAGCAT
>NW_011888873.1:5116648-5127060 GCF_000151845.1 Pteropus vampyrus | reverse complement strand
AAGAAAAAAAAAGAGAAAAATGAAAAGAAAAAAAATCTCGGTAAAGACTGAGATGTCCCTCAAAAACGGAGAGGCCAGATATGGCCAACATTAATTAACATTATTTTATCAGACTGATTCTTCAAACTTGTACTTCATTCTGAGTGATAAATGATAATGGGCCACTACCGGAACTAGAAGAAAAGCTGTTATTAACATATCCGCTAACACACCTTTAAACAAGAAAAATGCTGAAATGGAGCAACATTAAATAAAGGTGGAGGTAGCTTAAGGTGAATAGATAGTTTAAGAGTCAAGAGTAAGTGATAAATAATGAAAATTTCCATTATAATAAATTTGATTTGTTCTTCATTTGTATCTTCAGTGTAACTATTTATCTCTTCATATTTAATCTTTCAATTCTCTATCTATAAATGTATTCTTGTCTAGTAGGTTCCCAGGACTGTGGGGAAAGGTGCAGGCTGTGGACAGCCACGGTTGCCATTTGTTCGTTTCTCCACATCTTACCAAAACCTTTCTTCCCCTTCCCTATATCTGCCAAGGTGAACTTGGACGGGTTGCTCTCTGGTTTGCTGTTGGGATTGGCCAACAAGGGGCAAATGTAGGAGGTCATCCTGTATCACCCTCCCTCTTGCACAGCTCACTGTCTCCTTGTGCCTTCAGAACTAAGGTCATAGAGACCTCTGTCACGATTATTGTGATTCTGCACCATCATCTGTGGGTTCCCTATATTCTGCCCACCTTTTGGTCAATGTTTTTTAAATTAAACTCTCCTCAAGTGCTCCAATTTTAGTGTGCCATCTGTTTCTGTGGGGACCTTGACTGACACAAGGCCTAAGGGGGGCTATCTGGAGGAACTAAATGATGAGCTACATTTGGAAGGAGTTTGGAATGCCTGGGAGGAGAATAGGTTAGAACAAGAAGGAAGAAGGTAAACATGAACATTTCAGAGGGAATGAGCAAGGTAAGCAAAAATGGAAAATGTTATGTTTAGTTAGCAACCGAAGTACAGGATTTTCTGTTTTAAGTGTTTATAATGGGCTATTAATTCATGGTTGGTCTTTCAAGACATATTTACTTATTAGCAAGTCCTTCAGTAGTGAAAATTTCAAACTCTTATCCTTTACCTGTATGTGAAATTGCATTGAGCAACTTACAAATTACCCACCAGGTGGCGCTCATGCAGTAACTTTGGAGAGAACAGGCAGAGATGAAAGTTAAAAAGCTGAATTGGAAAATATTACTGTCAAACATGTTCTTGTCTTTGATGCTGTATCTAAGTTAAGGTAGGAATGATGAGGTCGGAAAGGCTAATAAATTTATTATGGAGTGGAAAAGTTATTTCTTCTTGCCCATGAGACAGAAAAGCCATTATTTTAAAAGCATAATGCTAGCTGTGCTTTGTTCACTGTGACACCAAATTCTCCTAATCCTCCTCATACTTTTGTTATTCTTTGTGTGATATGTGTCTTTGGTTATGAGTAAAGAAGAGATTATAGTAGTTGCTGTAAGCTGACTGCTTAAGAGTTCAGTAAACTTAAATAAATCTTTCACAGAAAAAAATGCTTTGGACACTGATCATCCAACAGTGAATAAAAAATGTAGACATTGTATTAATGCGAAGAGGCAAATGATGTGCAAGAGTGGCATCTCCCGTAAACAAAGAAGACAGTTTGACTAAAGTGTTTTTTCTCCTACGTTGATCAAATAGACCACAGCGTCTTTGCACCCAGCTTGTCAAAGTGCTGAATCTGTTTTCTATCTCTCTTTATTCCTACCCTCGCTCAGCCTCCTCCATTCTTTCATCCGGGACTCCTCCCCAGGATGAAATAGGTTATTAGTAGCTGAAGTCGATAGTGCCCATATCATAAGAAATGAGACAGACAGATCTTGGGCTCCTGCTCTTTTCTTCTATCCTTTTCTTCCCCAGCTACGAGGTCTGTAGACCGTCACGGGTGGGTCCTGCTGCAGCTAAAGGGTGTCAAAGAGAGAAACTGGGCCAACTGGCTGCCATTGCATCACTTACAGGTCGATAACCAGGGTGTAGGGCAGGCTCTCAGCACTGCACACCCAGAAATTTGGTTCTTCATTCAGCACCAGGTGACAGATTTATGTGCAAGGCGGTGAGTTTGGGGAACTGAGAGGCCAAAACAAAGGGGAGGAAAGAAGGTAATGAAGTGACTAGTATGTGCCAGGAAATTCACATACACAACCTCAGTAAATACTGATTAACCCAAGAGATGGAGTTTATCATCCCCATTTTACACATGAAAAAAATGAAGGGATGGAAAATTCATGGGTTTTATACAAGATCTTGCAACTACAAAGAGAACAAGGAGATAGAGACAAAGTTCTTTTGCAAATTAAAAACTCAAATGACTAATATAGAAACCAAAAGAGGTACCGGAATGAAAAAAAAATTGAGCTCTTCTGTCCCAGAGATTACTCTTTCTGGTACAAAGATATTTAGAAAATGAGTTTGTTACCAAAATATATTTTGTTTATGCAAAGATTGATTGTGAAAGTGGATATTCTGTCCAGATTTTGGATTAGCCCAGTAATCTAAACATGTTCACATGCTGTGGTTACACTCTTTGTGTCTGCTGGTCAGGGCATCTTCACAGGCAGGAAACCTGGGCCCTGACCTTGGTTTACGCTCTGCCGTCACCCTCTCGAAAGCCTTGAAAAGTTTTGAACAAGGGGCTCCACATTTTCATTTGGTTCTGGACCCTGCAAATTCTGTAGCCGTTCCTCTTGATCATTGCTGGATAAACGCAGGCACTTCCCATTCCCTTTGGTTCATTTTGTAACCTTTTAGACTCCCACGGAAAATTCAGTTAGCAAGTGATCACCTCAGACAGATCTGCTGGAATGGAACAATTGGATTGTCATTTAAATTATATCATATTTAGTAGCAGATTCTTTTTCTCTTTTGATAAATCCACATTGAGCACCTACTCTGTGTGAAGAACTTGCCATAACTAAGGCAATTTCCTAATTCTTTTTAGCAGCGCTTTCTTGATTCTTCTCTGAAAGAAGGAGCGCTTCGACAGCTTGCAACTCTAAGCGAGTAGACGTTCCTACTAGTTTCCCGTCTCGTGGATGACCTTTTACGGTCTTCTCCCTCGGCACTGAGAGTACGTTATTAAATCCCCTTGTACTGCCTACACTTACCACCAACGGCAGCTACTGCGCTGCCATTTGAGAAATGAACCCCTATGGAAATCGCCATCCTTGCCCAAGGCGAAAAGAGTTCTCCTGGCAAGTCCTGGTGGATTCGTGAAATATTAAATATGTTCCATATTCTTTATACATTAAAAAATCGAATCTGAGAAATCTCCTTATGTATTAAGTATCAGTTTCTACATGATATTACACTTGGCACTGTACAGAGGGCTTTAGTTATAGTCTTATTTATGTAGAACCTGTTAAAAGTAGACATGATACTAAAAAATATGTGAATTTAAAGACAGCATATACAAGGACAAAAAACAAAGATTTCTGAACAATGTAAAACGGTACATACTTGGTGTCGTTTCAAGAATAAGTATGTTAATACAGCAGTGAGGAGTGAGAGAGCCTTAAGTGGCTAATGCTCACACTGGATGATGCAGGGAGAAGCTAGTAGACCTTTTCCAAATCGTTCTGGAAGACTGTGCAGAGGAGGTGGGATGGCGTGAGCTGTTTGGATGATGGAAGAGAGATAACTTGGCAGACAGAAAGAGAAAGCCTTCCAAGAATATGGCACAGCTTGGGAAAGGTTTGTGTGCAATGACTGGGTGATGGAAATATTAAGCCAATTGGCATGAATGGAGTGGGGGCTTTTTCTGAGGAAGGATTTCAAATCTGATTCAAGACAAAATAATAACTTTCAATGGCATTATTGTGGCGAGTAGCAGTAAGTTTTTTCAGCAAGTGCATTATATACACATCCAGACCCAAGTTATGGAACTCCTCGAGGAAGAAATCTGGATCATCATAAGGGAGGAGGACATGAGGCAGTGCAGCATGCGCCACCATCATGGATAAACAGGTAACCTCATACACTCCAGTCCTTATAGCAATAAGAAGCGAATAGTTGCAATTATTAGAGCAGAAGGAAGAAAGGGGTGTGAATACATTTTATTGTCGTAAGCAAAGAGAACGTGGTCACCAGACTAGACATCTCTACTGTCTTTGTTGTTGTATTCAAGTTTTGAATGAAGATTCAGTGACATGGGCCTTTGAGTGGAAAGCCACTGTCTACACCTGCCTCGTAATCGACTTCACAACCTAAACAATCTACTGCCATAGATTTTAAAAGTCTAATATTGGCTGCTATTAAGAAGCTTAAAGGTTAAATGAGGAGAGAAATTATGCCCATGTAAAATGTTATATAAAACAATTAATTGTCATGAAGAGACACTCTTATCTGACAAACGATTGAATCTTGTAAGAAGTGTGGAGGACAGCAATATTAATTTAGGCCAAAAAGACTAAGAGTATCTTTAAGAAGGGTTAGTATGTGGGATGTGCCTTAAGGAATGAGTAGAATTTGAAAACTTAAAAAGGCAGGGCAGAGCATCATGGAAAAGTACAAAACCTCAGAGGGAAAAACATGGCAGGCAGAAAAGGTAGGGAACAGTAGCAGAGCTTTGCATGCTGTCCGGAACGGAGGGCTGCTAGAGGACATGAGAGGAAGATGAGATGCAGAGGGAGGTGGAGACCTCATTGATAATGGAAATAGAGCTCATTTTCTCTGTTGTGAGGGACGACACGATCAGAGAATAGCAGCTTTGCCCAAGATCAGGAAATAAGTTCACAGTTTAAAGACTTTCAATAAGTATTTTCCCCCTAATGCAATGTTGAATTGCCAGAGCATAGCAGAGGCAAATCATCTACCCTCTATGATGATTCTGATAGCACCATCTGAGGAGCTACCGGATAATTTGTCTTTGTGAAAGGCCGTAAGCATATTCTTGAGCTCTGCTACCTCTACCAGAGCGAGCACCTTGTAGAGGGGCTCTGGAGTGCATCATTTGGCACGTCCCGCTGCTCCGGCCATCTGCTGCACCTTTTAACGTGGTCTGGCAATTCAGGAGATGGCACGGGCAGCCCAGCAATATATCCATATGTTATTCTCCTCCTCCTTGCTTGAGAAATAGAACAGCCATCTTCAAGATATCACCAGGAATTCCAAGTCATGTGACTTTCTTTGTCTCCTCAAGACCAAAGATATCAAAATTTATTTTAAAAGGGCAAAAGAAAACAGGCAGTTAGTGTGAACAAAAACCTTCTTAGATGTTACTGAGTTGAGTCAGCCTCAGAATATAGAAGGGGAAAACTCCCACTCCAAATGAAAACAAAAACCAAAACCACATAACGATGAATACTCGTGGGTGGCTTAGGAGGAATCATTCCCTGCTATAGCAAAAATGTAGAGGGAGTTATGATTGGCATTATCATTTTTGTACTTGTGTATAAGATCGCGTAAACTAGAGCTGTGTCATTCAGGGAGTGGTCCATGTGCCATGTGCGGCAGCATCTGCATCACCTGGGGCCTTATTAAAAAATGCAGAATCTAAAGCCCCACACCAGACCTGAATCCTAAGCTGCATTTGACCAGGTGATTCCTATGCATGTTAAAGTTTGAGATGCACTGATTTGGATGGGGATACTCAAAATAAGTGTTTGCCTATGTAGATTTGACTATTCTGGGCAAATAATCTTGATGCAATGAATGAAGCAGAGGTCTTCTTACCCCATTCAGGAATATATATATTGCTCACAGAGGTTGCAGACTTTGTACTCCAAATAAATTTGTGTTAATAGTAACAGAGCCCATAACATTTACCATAGGGAGCAATATACATAGAACTAAAAAGACGCCCATCGGGTTCTTTCATCTGCCTTTAGTTCCCCCTGAGAAAGGAAGCAGGAAAGAATTTTCATTCCGCACTCCTGCCCCAGTCTGAAATGGATGCTGAGGTGACCATTTCTGGATTTAGGTCACTTAAATCTCTGCTTATGGGTTTATTCAAATAAGAGACTGAGTCCTGAAAAAGGACATGTTGACATCATTAGCAACTGTTTTGCTCAGCGGCCCAGTCTAATCTGGGTGTCAGGAATGGCTGGTGTCATTCACACTAGCGGCTGCCCTTCCTCCACTGGCTGAGTCTGCTTGCACACTCTATTAATGGGGGGCTTGAAATCCCCTTTGGCAGGGAAAAGTATCTTCCTGCTTAAAGTCTAAATAGAAAGAGTTCTCTATTTGCACAGCATCATGACACTTCACATAGTATCATTCACCATCCCCCAGGCGGCAGTAATTCTGGACAGTGCTTCTTAAACACTTTATGCCCAATACCATGTGGGTTACATATGAAAAAGAAAAGGACAGTTTCAAACTCGAACAAGAACAAAATGCCTCCAAGGCCTCTGAAATGTCCACCCAAAATTCAGCTTATAAGACAGAAATATGACTAACAGAGACCATATTTTTAAATCATTAAAAATGTATGTGTTTAGCCAAGAAAATGAAAGGAGACTTAGGAAAAATTAATTCCATTTCTTATGAGATGATTAAAAACAGAGACACATTGTCAGTTAATGAAGCACACAGACTGAAGAGGTGATATAGAGAATAAAAAGTGAATTATTCAGGGTACAATTTTTAATTGAACATATATCGGACAATTTTAGCATCAGTCATTTCATACTAATGTTGTGGCTTAAAAGACTGTTTTGCCCTCTTGGCATCCAGCACACGTGGTGGTCCTGGGGGCTGCATAGGGATCGGATCCAAGGCGTCCGTCACTCTGGGATTCCAAGTTTCCACTAGATGATCTTAAGGTGGAAACATAAGAACTAATTTTTAAAAAATCAGATAATCATTTAAAATATTTTTAAGCATTCTGCTCTTATAATTTCCACATAACAGGAGAATTGCGGGCAGAATTTCCCCCTTATTTATGTTCCCTCAACAGATATGTATCGGGCACATACTCTATGTGAAGCACTGTCATAAGACCCTGAATACATAATCACTAAGCAAAACAAACACAGATACTCTTGCGAAGCTTACGTTTTAATAAAAGAAATGTGCAAATAAATAAACCAAAAGATAATTGCCTTATGATTCTGACAGAGATAATTGGCAAAGAAAAATTAGCATCACAGAAAAATATGTTAACATCTGGAGAATAATGAAATTATGAGCAACAAGCATCAATGAAATCATGCCAAATTCAAGTGATGGCTGCTCTTGGTAGGCTTCCAGAATTAACTATTAAAATAACATATTAGCCTTAAACCCAGTATGTCTTCAGTGATGGCTGTGGAGGGGGTTATGTCATGCTTCATTCATGGTGGATGGACAGATGCCAGGGTATTTCACGGGAACCTAATTGTTCTTCCCTGCCAGGAAATTGCTACAGCATGACAAAATCCCAAGGATCAAAGTGCCTGAAGACAAAACTCCTGGAGCAAACTCTTATTGCTTTCAGGTTATGTTATAGATCACTCAAAATACCCTGCAGTTAGCTGTGCCTCTGACAAGGGTTCTGATCCCCCCAGATGCACTGTAGATAGTCTATGACTTTGGGTAAATTACCAATGCCTTTGAACCTCAGTTTTTTTATTTGCAAAACTTGTGCGGATGTATTATAACTGTGTAGTAAACATTTTACATAGTGGAGAGATATATCTATCTCTATATATGATTATAAAATCTCATTTATTCTCCAAACTAATCTTGTGCGGATGTATTATAATTTTCCAATTAGTTTGGAGAATAAATGAGATTTTATAATCATATATATAGATATATCTCTCCACTATGTAAAATGTTTACTACATAGTTAAGTATGCAACAAATGCTAGTACCTTGCCTCAATCTTATAACGACAGGTTAAGATTTATAAAGTTCAAATATATTTCACAAGTGAACCCAAACTTTCATACTTTACCTTTAGAAGTACTTGTGCACATTAGACTTCCTGCCCTTCTGAAAACTGCATTTCTTGTGGATACTTGGAAATTTGTTCATGAACCGATGAACAGTCATTTCAAATGTCGCTAGCCGACTCCTGCCAGCCACAGTCCCCTTTCACCAGCACATGCATACTCATCTATATAGCAGTTTAGTTACGTTTGTCCTCATTTAGAAGTAGAAATGGAAAGCCGAAATAAGAAAAATTAGATACTGGAATTGGGAATAGTTCTTTTTATAAACACAATGTCGTAGAAACAAAGACAGAAATGTTTAGGCGTGCTAATAGGTGAACCCTTAGTCTTAGCTTCTCATTTGACCTAACGTGGGCAATGATGGGAATGAAAGGTGTGTGGGGGGAGGGACAACATTAGGAAGGACACACAAAATACTAGATCCATTTTAAAATTATGTCTAAATGTGAGATTAAATCGCAAAATAAATGTGTGTGTCTTTAATGTTATTGAAAAATAACTTTTTCTAGTCTGTGAATCTATTGATTTATTGTTTGTCTTTCACACATATTTTCTAGAAAGCATTACATGAAGTAGGAATTTGTCTGTATATATTTTCTTTTGATTTTTTTTTGCTGTTGTTTATTTAAGTCCAGCCTCCTACAGAAAGGATGTGAGAAAGTAGCAAATTTCTCTAATCTCAGTAACCATTCTCTTTGAGCAATCTGCCCAGGGGGACCATAAGTATTTCTTGGGCACTTACTATGTTCCAGGCACATGTCCCCCACTAGAGCTGGCAGAAAGATCTGATATGAATTCAAACAGATTGAAAAATGAGTAAGATAGGAGGCCAATGGACCTCCAAATCTGGTGAGAAAACTTTTCCCTTTATAAACACTTCAGCCTAATTCTCTTTCAAACATGTATGAGCTTAGGCTTTCTTAGAAGGATGCATGAAGGAACCAAGGCTCTGCTTCTCAAGGGGAAGCCGAGCGACTCTGTGTACACTGGCACAGACTGCAACCTTGGAAGGGAGATGTGGCTGGATGCCACTCGAGGCTCACTGGCTGTTTCTAGTTGCCAGGCAAAAACCCCCTTCTAGCTCCGGAAAGCCTACACTGTGACAAGCTTCTCCTCCACAGCCAGGAGCTAAATTAGATCTATCTATGCAAGCTACTTGATCCTCAATTCTTTAAGTTTTGGCTCCTCTTTTAAGTTCTCCTTAGGCCCTTTTCTATAAGCCCTTTGAACATTTGCTTAATGATTCCTTGACACCTCAGACTCAATAGCCTAAGACTGCAATCTTTATCTTTGGAACTGAAGTCATGGATTACTGCAGCTAAATGGCTCTCAGAGTCTAACTAATGATATGAAAAGAAACCTATGTGATGAAACTGAAGTCAAGAGTGAGAGTGAGAACAAGAATGAGAGAATGAGTGAATGGCATAAACCTTGTTAGCGGTATAGACTGACTGAACACTTAGTTTTGACTCCAAATTCACTGTTTTCAGGGCCTGTTTGTTGCACCAATTAATGGCATTATCAAAAAACTCCACATACTAAGGCTGAAAACGGCCTCCTCATCTGATACGGAATATATCCAAGAAGTTAACAAATCTTGTCAAACCTCCAAAATAATTTGTTTGATCTTTGTTTTTCACTATTTATTTCAACTGCCACTGCCTTTGTCCACACTTTTTTTTTTTTATCTCTATAACCTCTGTATTAACCAAAGTGCCATCACTCTAACATGTTTTGTACTTTCCACCAGTAAACTTTTTTTTTTTTTTTTCCCTCAAGCAGTTCCATTTACCTGAAGCACTGATCCTCTCAGGATGTACCTGTCAAGGTTTTATTCAGAGTTTAGGACTCCTCCAAGAAACCTTCCTCAATCACTCTCATAGGATGTAGCAGAAGTAAATTATTCTTCAGATGGTTTCTGTCCATCACTCTAAACCTGATATTTAGAATAGTGCCTAGCACATAGTAAGTATTCAGTAAGTACTTATTGAAAGGATAATTAGGTAGATAATTGGAATCAAAATCTGGTCAACAACCTTGCCATAAATACCCTCTCATGACAGTTTCCTCTGAAATTGTGCAGTTGGGAATGTAGTGGTGGAGAGCACGTGACCAAGAGAACTTTAAGGAAGATGCTTGAATAACTAACTGCACAGAGTATGTCTTAGAGTGTTTCTTCTAGTTATAAACACTGGAAAACATGTGAGAAATTAAAGCTATCAGATGATTTGGTATAAAAGAAAAAACAATGCACCAGAAGGCAGGAGGTACATATTCAGATTCCGGATCTTGTTACCTGGGGAATCCTGAGCAACTGCTAATCCTATTTGGCTTCTATTTCTCATCTATAGCTTATCTCTGAGATCTTTTCTATATCTATCATTTTATTCAATTCTGTGAGTATCTGAGAAAGAGAGTGGAGAGAGAGAGAGGGATGGAGGGAAGAAAGAAGGGATGGAGGAAGAGAG
>NW_011888873.1:5075680-5116033 GCF_000151845.1 Pteropus vampyrus | reverse complement strand
TAGGCCATATTGAATGAAATTATTCATACATAAATGACATAATTTAATATATACTTTATAAAATATAAACTGGTCTGATTTTTTTAGAACTTTTTAATACCTCTCTCCTCTAAACATTTTAATATTTTACATGAATAATAGCTATTAATTTTATACCTAACTATATAAGGGATTCTAATTTAGTAAATATTTAATAAAATTATTTTAAAAACACATAACTATGCTTTGGAATATTTCCCAATATGCCAAAACATTGTAACACGCTAGAGATTATAAATTGCTATTTCTTATTATCTGCCTTTGAAATTTAATATAAAGATATAATTTCCAATGCCAAGTATATGGCATTTAGTTTTAGTTCAGTTGAGTTTTTATGATTGGTTGCATTCTTTCATCTATTACTATGGAAAGTTTATTACTCTACTTAGCTAGCCATTCTGTGCATAGTGATTGCTTAGATGGTTTTCTCCTGAGGATTCTCTAAGGCAAAATACGAATTCATAACTGTACCTGAAAGGCACATGACATTGTGTTTCTTAAAAGCACAGCCACCTATGGTGTCAAGCTAACAGCTCAAAACTATGGTCCAATTAACGGAGGACACTGCCGAAGAGGTCAAAGATCCCATAAAACTAGTAAAGGCACGGGAGTTTAGACAATCAAAAGAATCCGGAGGAATGATCTGGGGTCATAGTGATTACCTCCAGAGCTGAAGAGAGGACTCAAGAAAAGACGATATAAGCTAAAGTTCAAATAGTCATTTATAAAGCTTCTCAGCCAGTCTAGTTACAACGCCGAATTTAGACCCGTGAAATCTACTACAACATTGTATCCTTCGTCTTTAGGACAAAGACATTTTTTTTCAGAGGCCAGGTAAATTAGACTTACAGATGGCATGCCTCTGTTGGTTACGAAATTGGAAAATAGGGATCATAGATCTTTTTCAGTTGTTTTAAAGTGAACCTCATGCAACTGCAGCCATTCTGTTTAAACGTGAGCTGAACCATTTGATATACCATAGTAAAGGTAAAATCGAAAGTACATTCAGCAAAAAGGATGTGGATGGAATATGAGGCACATGAATGAAACTCGTATTAAAATCTTGAGGTTTAAAATCGCTGAATGGGCAAGAGCCATTGTTGTGGTTCACTAAAGGACAGCGACCTGTATTTGACCTGAGGGCTCACTTCTCTTGACCTAAATGTGTCATAATAATAAAGGACTTGCAGGGAAGTGGTAAATCATAGTCATTAAACAAACAAATCATTGTTGACTGTCAGTTTCTGCTCTGAAGAATGTGAGCCATCTTCACTATGACATGGCCAACAAACATCAGTTCCTGTGAAACAGAAGAGCCAAACAGATTTCACCCTTCCCTGCTGTCCCCCCTATTCACCCATCTTTACTGGGCTTTACTGTGCATTTGATTTTTCTTTTAATTTAGCTTTTTGTTCTGTGCCCCTTCATTTCTTTCTTCTACCGGCTGTTTGCTAGATTATAATCGGTCTCAAAAGTACACTAAAAATGCCATCGGAGATTTCCATTCCATGTTCAGGAATGTGGTGTTGCCACCCATTGTCCCAAGGGTAATATCATGTAAACACCCTCTGCTTCCGTTTGTTTCTTTATTTCTGTTCTGAGTGACCTGCTGCAAGAATTGCATTGCCCTCGCTATGGAAAGTGTTAATCCCCCACTGCTTATGATTATTGAGGTTCTTTGAGGCAGGGCTCACAATCTCAGATAAACTGTGCCCCTCAATTACAAGGGCTAGTTGAATATGATCCTTGCCTTACGAATACCTTATTTTCCAATATGCAGTGTCTACATTCAATTATCAGGCATTATTGGAAACACAAAGGTCACTACTTACATCTCAAAAGCTCTTAAAGCAAACATGTTATTGTCTCCTGTACGCTTTGGGCTTTAAAACCTTAGAATTCACTTCAGGAGACTATTGCCATTGTTTCTGTTCTTTCTGAACACCATAGCATAATGGAAATACCCTGGTCCAAATAATGAATAAGCCAACAAAGCAATTCAATAGGAAAATACCGAGTTTAAAAAAAATTGTACTAAAAAATGATTGCTTTTGTTCTCCATCTCCTTTGTCCCCACCCCTCACTCCAATGTCAAAAGCCAGGGCATCTTTTGCTGGCATAAAATTTGAGCTAAGAAGAAGAAGCCAGTCATTACTTTATCATTTAATATTAATTATAATAGTATTAGTCATGATGAACTAATGTTGCATTATGTAGCTTTCAAATGTATTCCCAAAGGACTTTGATTATAATTTGCCATTTTATTCATGTTCAATTATTTTAAAGTGTTGCTGAATTAACAAGATCCACTTAGCCTTAATCACTACTTACCTCATCAGTTTACAGCATTGACATGCCTGGTTTATAAAGACAATCTGTGACAGAATGTGACTGGAGCCATCACGGCCACAGCCACCATCCACACTCAGTTCTGTGGGGGTGACAGTTCTGTCAGAGCAGGCACTAATTACCCCACCCTGCATAATTAAATGTGAGCCAGCACTTTCTGTTGCTTGGTTAAATGCTTTGTCAACCTCTGGAATTCTATAATAGAGAGTTCCATATGTTCTTCTTTCTGATGTACATTAATTGTCCTGGCTCTATTTTCCTTATGTCTCAAGAAAGTAAAATAGGTGCTTTCAGTTTTTTTGTTGTTGGCATTGTTTTTAATAGATGCACTTCACCTAACTGCCAAGTGGCTCTGATTAACACTGGCTGACATTGCTACATATTATTTCTATGAGTTTCTTTGTCTCTTCTTCCAGTTTTGTGTTCTTTTCCATACTCTCCCTGGGCTCTCTTCTAGATTGTATCAATCTGTTTCATTACTCATTCAAGATTTACAAGATCCCCTATAATTCATACCAAGTTTTGTCATCTGATTTCATTTTGTCTGATGTATTTAGAGCAAAGGCCCACCAAGTAATTTCAAATTAGCCAAGACCCCTGTAAGTGGCTATTTACCTTGAGATCCTGACAATATCATGGTTTAGTATTATCAATCTATTAAACCCCTACTGTGTGTCCAACACCAATGTGAGATACCATGGTACATCCAGAAAATTAACAGCCACAGCACCTATCAATTCAACCGAACAGGCTGTATAAGGCCACTGAGAAAATTGTAATGTTCACAATAGAATGAATGCCACACAGCAGAAAATCTTGGATTTTATCAAGTACCACCACCTCAGGGAGTGAAATGACATTAATCAGAATTCTCATTACTGGTTTTGGGTAGCACTCATAAAGATCTCTACAGTTTCATGCAGGAATTCTATATGTGGGCCTTTTAACTGGTTGGCATTATAACTACAAGTTCCACAACTATTCCATGTTGTACTTTCTGATTCAGGGTTTAATTCAAAAGAAAAAGTGAATTAAGATGTCCTGCGGCAATGTTCTCCCTTTTATCTATCCTATCCATATTGTGCTATTTAAATTTACTATTCTCATACCAAGAACTTGCTTAGCAACCTGGACTGTGGCCTTTAATATTGCTGTGAAAACTGATAATAAATGACTTGAGCAAAGGATTTCTAGTATTTTAGTAATCAAAAGAAGAGGATGATACTTTTAATAATGGCATGAAAATACATGTACAAGCCTTACACAAAGCAATGGCATTTTCAGGATAACAATCAGAATAAATTTTATGAGTAATCATTATACATTTTACTGCATATATATGTGTGTGTGTGTGTGTATATATATATATATATACTAAATATGCTCATTATCGGTGCTGATAGGAAATAGTTGATGCTAAATCATGTGGTTTGGATTATAAGGTTATTAATGTCTAATAGATATTACTAAATGTTACTAAGAGCTAAGTGTTATCCCAAGTGCCTTATCGGTATTATTTAATTCTCACAAAGATTAAATGATGCATATTATTGTTATCGTTTTACTTACTTCATTTTACAGAGCAACCGAAACAGCGAGTGGTTTAACTGACTTGATGTTACACAACTAGAAATTGATGAGGCTAAGATTTGACGCTAACTACAGGGTGGCCCATGATCTGAGCCCTATGCTAAACTGTTCTAGTTCTCCCACGAAAAAATCGTAAGTCGACTTGGACTTTATGTAGCTGCAGCCATGTGCTGTATTTTGTTTTTTTCTTTTAGTCAGACATGTCTTATAAAATTTTTATTAAAATTATTTGCCCAGAAACACTAAAAGAAAAATATATTTCTATGATCTTTTTTTCATATTTCCAAGGGTGGTAGAGGTGTTCCTTTGAAATATTCTGTTAATGAATTTGCTATCCATTTGCTGTGTGGGTTAAACTTACTGCCAAAGCTCATGGTAACATTTGTGTTCATCCAAAAGAAATTGGAACTACTCTTTAAATAAAAAGAAATCATGAAATTGCCAGGCTCTGCCTGGGCAACCTGTGCTGCTTCCACTTTATGAGTTTTTCCTTATAAAAATTACCGAACGGCAGTTAGATTCCAGTCATGTCTGCTCCCTGGTTTCCCCTTTTATCATCTCTCTCCAGGATATGGCTGCCAGGATGATTTTCCTTTCTCACTTCCCTCATGATGCTTTTCCACCTCCTTGAGTCTCTTCATTTCTTGTCCTTTTCTGATATGAACTTGTACCTTGTAAGATCTTATCTAGTTCAGAAATTTTCGTTAATTCCATTTCCCCTTGCTCTATACAGACTGTCAGTCAGGGCCCTACTTTTTCCTCTCTTCATTGTTAGGTCTTCTTTCTCCCTGACCTTCTGCTGGAACAGTGTGTCCCTTAGTAGATATGAAGCCCTTCACTTCATTAAAAAACAAACACTAGAGATGTGTGTTAAGGAATGTTCTTGTGTCATTGTGATGAAGTAGCATGAATGGGATCCTAATTAATTTTACCTCTGAATGTGGCAGCCCTCTCAATAGCGTTCAAATTAATCCAACATATTCTACCCACTTATCACAATTTGACCTTGGAAAAACTGCACTAAACAAAAATAGTTTAAGCAAACCTTTGACTGGTATTATAATTACCACCTTATAAAGAACAAATGCCAATGGTAATAAGATTACAGACATTTATACTTCAGGAGTGGGGAAAGCATGGTAAGGAGAGTGATTATCAGTCATTGAAAGGTTAAAGGAAATAGCTCCCAACATTAAGTCTGTGCAGACAGAGTGGATGGGAGTCAGCCACCGTTAGAGTATGTAGCCTTTTAAATGGGCCCATATGCTAACCAAATTAACGAATCAACATCATTCAGGAAAGCTTGTGTTATTCCTAAAGTTTCACAGGGTAAGAACCATAAAAGTTACTACTTACTCTGATAACAATTATTCTTTGAATTTAAGTTTGTTTTCAGTTCTTATAAATTCAATTGACATTCTTTCATGACTGGGATGTAAAAGAGATTTTACAATGTTTCATTTAAAAATAAACTAAAATATATATATATATATATATATGAATTATAAATCTCTAACATAGTTCTTAAGCTATTTGCATTTCCATCAATGCAAGGATATAGTCTTCCCTGTGTGGTTTCAATGACAGGTATATCTGGCACAGTTCCCATATCGATACAATCTCTGATGGGGTCAGTTTTTTAAATCATGTTTTAAAAGCATCGTTTACTGATTTAAGATATGACCAAAAATTTTAAAGTGAAATTATATTATTAACAAATTAATTAGTTACTAACTTGACTCACTGAGATAATAAGGAAGAAAACTCAATGCTGATTATTTTTTAGAGAAAGACGCTAATATTATGTGGACAATTTTCATAATTTCACTTAATCTTACAAATATAACCTTTGCAACTATAGTACTTCAGGTACTGAATATAATTTCTATTTTTAGTCATTTACCATAAGTGAAAGAATAATGAGAAGCAGTGGAATTAATGTTTATCATGATCAAAATGATTCGAACACAAGTGAGTCCTACAAAATGATCCCCAAAAAACTTAAGGAAATCCACATTGCATAATGATGTAAACTTTTCAAATTATCATTTTTAGAGAAAGCAGTGTCATCGTCATGCTGTTAATATTAACTGCGGTTACTTTCAGGGCACAGTACACATTACCCAGCTTCCTCTGCCGCCCCTATTCCCCTACCATCTGGAATCTCTTAAAGAGGGGTGATTTGGTGCTATATTAAGCTTCTCTGATCTTTCAGATTTAAATTTTTTTGTTTTATCATGATTTGGTATAAACACAAACAATACTTATTAACTCAAAGGGATTTCTGCTCAGCGTGAAGATTCTTGGACTCGTTTCTACTTTGTTGAAAAATTGAGGTTAATTTCTGCAACCCCCAAAGTATAAACTTTATACTACAGGATGAAAGGATTCAAAGGCCAGCCTCTTTTCAATTCACATTTCAATAAGATGAAAGAGCATAGTCAGGTAAGAACCAGAGGTAAAATTTAACTTTTAACCCCAAATTTCTTCTAGTTTTTAATTCATCCTGTTAGCTTTTTTTTTGCATTTGCTGATGACTCTAAATTAAAGTTTTAGTAATTACTATAAAATGCTTTAAAACACGAAAAATTACACTACATATATTTCATGTGATGTCTTTTTAGTCATAGTTCTCATAGGTGAAGGGAGTACGCATACATACATACATGTACACATGTACATACATACATACATATCACAACAAACCACACACATATTTACATGCTCTTGTATTAAACTTTCATAGTAATACTAACAGTGGTCTGAGCTCTAGGGTAAAGCTGCTTAAAGAAACAAGAGATGCACATAGTGGCATAAGCACTGAGCAAGGAATAAAGGAAAATGAGTTCTCATCCTGACATCACTTATTAGCTCTGAATCTTAGGGCAATTCACTCAACCTCACTTTCTCATTCATAAAATGAGGCTAGTCTATCTTCCTTCCTACTTCAAAAGATGTTGCCAAGATTAAATACAGAAATGCTTGAGAAAGCACTTTATAAACCTAAAAATGGTATAACAATATAAAAAACTATTCCTATGTTTCTTAAATTAGTTAGCTGAGAAACTTTTTTAGGTGAGGCATTAATACACTAATACTTGCAAATAAAGCTCAGGCTGATATATTTCATGGTGAAATTAATTTTGCTAGGCAGTCATATGGAAATATTGAAGATTTTGTGGACTCATGCTTATTTCTTATTGAACACAGACCAATATATAAAATTTACTCAGAAAGTTGTTTTAAAAATTATATCCATACTAAGGAGGTTTAGAGAAAGTTGTAATCACATTGAATAAATAAAGTGATAATAATATTGATCCACACTTTCTCTAATAATAACATCATCAAACATTTTGTAAAAATTAATTAAGTCTCACACTTTCCTTATTTGAAAATAAATTAATAATTCCTGGAATAATGAGAACTGCACAGTCATCACCATTAGCTAGTTCTTAGGATGAGTTTAATCCCTTAGTCTTTTAATTTAATCACTAGAAAATTCTTTCATCTTTTTTTGACTTGTATTTCACCTCTCCTCATTTCAATTTCTAATAAATGCATCTTGCTTATTATTTACCAACTTATAATATAAGCTTTAAAAAAATATGACTACTACAAACCTAACAAATTAAAAGATGTTTAGATATAGTATCTTTTATTCCACAAGAAATCATATAAGCAAAGGAAAATTATTTGGTCTATTTTGAAATGGAAAGAATTATTTCTAAAATCTCAAGAGAAAGATAAAAATGCCTTTTACATGACATGAAATCAGGATCTCAAATCTTTAGCACTTTCATTAACACTTTTAGGTCCCACTCCTCACTATGTGAAACTCTGAGTTCAACTTTTCTGTTGGAAGGTATGAACTGGATCAATGAATGACAACTTTTATTTCAAGGTAGAATGAATGGTAGAATGTGCTGTTAGTTTTCTAGAAAAATAGATTCTTTTGGATTAGCTGGCAATAAAGATGAAGGTGGAAAAGATGGTGAAAATATTATTTGTTTGCAAATTTCCATACTTCTTTACAAATAAGATACTCTTGCCAGGTTAATTTGCAATAGTAATTGCTTTTAATAAATAACGTTTCTAAATTTCCTGTATTTTCTCTGACGCCTCAAAAAAAGTAATGTTAAAGTGAGCAGTTCTTTCAGTGGGCAAAGGAGGCTGCCTGCTTCTTATGATATTAGAGATAACAGGACAGTACTCTATCCTAAAATATGTCTTGTACTGACATCGAAGCATACCGTTGTCACTATTACAAATATTAATGAGAAATAATAACAACAACAATGATAGTCTCATTTATCAGTACTTTCTATCAACCAGACACTATATTAGGCATTCAGTATATACATTACAACACTGTTAAACTAGTATCATTTTTTCATTGTACAGATAAGTGCCTGAGGTTTAGGGTGACTAAGCAACTTGTCAAAAGTCACTCAACTAGTAGGTAGAGGGACTGTTTTAAAAACCAAGTCTTAATTTCAAATCTCTAGGTATATATATTCCAGAATTTTTTTGAAGACTTTTTTTATTCTATTATGCCCTATAATAATCCTATCATCATGAAGTTGCTGCTAAAAAAAAATAGCAGCAGTTAATTTTTTAGTCATTTTTCTAGCCAATGATGAGAACTGGGAAACTTAAGTGAGTTTGGGGGGTGTGGATCTTAGGATAGATTTCTTTTGTTTGCTTTGTTTTGGGGTGGAGGGTGAAGAGATAAATCCAGAGTATAACATCTTATCTGCATAAGGCAGTCTCGTAAGGCCTTACCTTGATGCCTGAAAACATGGAGGGAAGCGAAGGGTGGCTGAAAGGGGATCAGAGAAGGATGAAAGCACATCTAAGGAAGCTTCTCCACTTTACAATTTTTCTCAGAGGGAACCCTGGCTGAAGGCCAATACTATACTTATTTTCTTGATCCATTTTCTTTATTTAAATGTATATACACAGCTTTCTGCTCATAGTGCATTGGCCAAAGCAAGACACAGGGGCATCTCTAGCTCCAAAGAGATTAGGAAAGTGGATTCCTCTCATGAGAAATAAGACAAATGGAATAACTACTACAGCCAAAAAAATGGAAAAATAAAATATAGCTAGCCTTTCATTCAAATACAAAAGTATAGTCTAGATGAATTAGAAATATAAACATGAAAAATTACATTTTAAAATATTTATTTAAAATATATAGCAGAATGTCTTTATGGCATTAAGTGGTGGTTTTCTTAAAAAGAGAGAAATAACACAGACCCATATACACCATTGGCAAATATTATTATATTAAAATAAAATGCCTTAGCAAGACAAAAGTACACTTTAAAAAGTAAAAAAACGTAAGCCCCACACTGGAACAAAAACAACCCATCTAGCAAAAAATAAATTTTCAGCAACAATAAATTTATAGAGTACTTAGCCACTTTTAAAAATCAATGAGAAAAAGACAATTAACCCCAAACACAAATAGATAATAAATAAGGACAGATAATTCATTAGAGAGAAATGATGAATGGCCCATAATTATAAGATGCTCAGCATCAAGTATAATCGGGAACATGCAAATGCAAATAAAGTAGTACCATTACACATCCACCTGGAGGCAAAAGTTAAGAAGTTTGTCAAGACCAGTGTAGTGAGACTATGGATAGATAGGAGATCACTTTGTAGCCCTGGTAGGTACGTAAAGTTAGCATAACAGCTGAGATTGGCACAGTAGCTTGTATTATGTAGTAAGACTCAAGGTGTACCCAACCTATGACATCAATATTACACCTCTTTTCTTTCTCCTCTCAAACAAATACGCAAGTACTAATGGTTATGGTTGTTCACTGGAGCAGTTTTTAACAATAAAAACTTGAAAACATCTCTTAAAAAAAAGGATGCATCCATTGGACGCTATTCCCTAGGAAGGAATTTTCACAGCAGCAGCCCTTTCGTCTGTTTAGTTGACTGCTATGTTCTCATCATCTAGCTCGCTGCCTAGATGTAGTAAATGTTCAATAACTACTTAATTAATTGAATAAATGAATAGTGAAAGATTGGGATACTATAAAGAAACTAAAATGAATGAACCAGAGTTACAACAATATCGACAGTCTCAAAATTAATGTTGAATGAAAAAGGCAAGTTGCCGGACATGAAACTATAAAATCACTTATGTAAATTATAAAACACATAAAATATTGTTCATAGAGACTACAAAAAAATATACAAGTATCAAACATGGACAAGAAAGACAAACGAACTCAAGAAAGCAGTTATCCCCTTGGCGGGGGTCAGGGAGTAGGGATTAAATGATCAGAGAACACAAAGGCAACTGTAATCTTATCTGCATTATTTTATCAAAAACAAACAAATACAGCAAAATGTTAACATTTTTAAAAACCTGACTATTGCACTTAAACCTGGGTCCTTAACATACCAATTTCTATATTGTCTTTATATGAAATATTTCATGATAAAATTATTTAATGAACTATCAAACATACTTCTATTAAATGCATAGAGCATCTCAGCAAGCAATTGTTTTCTTAATACAGTATGATAACTTATTATACTTTGAATTTTAATAGTACCTTATTTTAGTAATTTACTAATTTTAACTATTCTATTCAAATTCTACCAATTTAAAATATCGGTATAATTTTCTTGTTAAAGAGCACTGAACTGTGATATAGAAGTTTATTACTGTCCTCTAGAATCTCACACTGGCTGTTAAATCAGATATTAATTAAGTAATAAGCTCCCACATTACAAATGACACTGTACTGGCTAAAGAACAAACTTCTTCTAGTCCTGTCCCTGCCTTTTAGGAGCTTACTGTTTAAAGAGTCTTGAAATGTAAAAAAGTCCTTACGATGAACAAAAGGAAACAGCTATATTAATTCAAGACATTATTTCTTACTATTTCTGTGGCTTGACATGTGCTTTTTTTGTTCTGATAAATTTATAGTTCAATTCTTCTGGACAAAGATGGAGCCTTCTTCAAAATTTTCTGCACTCCCAAGCATACTGCTCACACTTCATACATAATAAAAAATAATCACGGTATTTAACCTTTCATTATAGTTGCTCTTAGCTGTTACATTCATCTCTTTAGGATTTGCCTCTAATTCATCTTAATGTCTTTAATGATGATTTTAATTAAGTAAAACAATTCTGCTTGGCTATAGTTATGGATTATGCTAAGTGGAATACACATATATACCAAAATTACATATATTTGTGTCTTTAAGACAATCAAGGCTGTTTAATCCATATCAGTGACATCAGTGTAGACCCAATTAGCACAGTTTGCAGCCACTTCATAATTCAAAAGAATGCGATCATTCAGCTGGAAGCACATTTGACAGAAACTCCATAGTCATGAAGGTAAAAGCTTGCAGGATCACCCACTAGGATGGAGAAGCTGTCATTCTTTCATCAGTGCTGTTGAATACTAATGTCAAGGTCAGAATGGTGTAATTTTAGGCTGCCAAAATATTGCTGGAGTTGATATACCAAAAGATGTTTAAGAAAGTAAAGAAATAGAACTTTGGAAAACTTTCATAAGGTATAGTTAGATAAGACTCTTTCGTGCCTGGAAACAATTCTCCATTTTATCATTATTTTACAACGAAATCTTCTGCTAGTTCTCCTGCATAATGATTCAAATATTCTTCCTTTCTTTTGTTACCTATATTATTAAATTTATATCTCGGTTAAGAATTGTAACTATTGTAAAAATCTATTCCTTTGAGATTCTAATTTTGAAAGAAAGTCTGCTTTTGTTAAGCTTAACATTCACCCCCTTCTGCTACAAGTGAAGTGAGAATATAAGATACATTAAATTCTAGTACCATTTTCAAAAAAATGTCATTTCAAACACATATTTCTCTTCTCCTCAGAGTGTAGAGAATAAGAATATTATAAAAAGGGAAAACAAGTTCAAATTATATTGAATTTCCAAGACAATCGCTTATTCTAATTAATGATAATTATTACATTATTCCTTTTTTAGAAGTGTGTTTATGTATGCAATGTATGATACTTGATTCTTATAACCATTCTGGGAAGCAGAGAGCTTTCTTTGTTGTCATTGTTTTAGAAGAGACATCTTGAGGTTCTCATAGTTCTTCACTTCCTGAAAGTTTATAGCACGTAGGGTGAGAACCATGCCCTTGAACCCAGCTCCTAGAATATTTTTCAATGTTTTTATATGTTATAACACACTAGTCATTTATTCCAGTATTTTTGAACATGTTACCTTACTCTCTGGATTTCCCTCTCTCTTTCTCTCTTATTTTAAGAGCAAAATAATAGGCAAAATGCATTACATGTTTCTTTTATTTTTATTTTTGCTGAAACTCTTCAGACTCTTCACTCAAACAAGGAAAAACAAAAAAACAAAAACTATCCTCATAGTTGCCCTGATCTGATTGATTTTACAAATATAAATACGTCAATGAGCTATGCCAAACAATAGCTCAGTAGGATTGTTTTCCATATTCCGGATACATTTTGAAAGATGTCTAAAATGACACGTTTGCAGTAAAATATACATGGCCGGGTGAATTTTCCTAGTCTTATCTTGCGCCTCAGTAACTCTAAACAGAAAGTGAAATCTTCTGCATCAGACATATTTTTAAAAATATTTAAATATTGCTTTCAAATATTCTTTAGCCTTCATAAATATACTGCTTACTTTCAACAATTTCTAACTTTAACTTACTGCTAAGGGCAGCTACTCAGGGCTTAGGGCAGAAAGCAATCACCTTTTTAAGTGTTTCATAGCGGATGTTTTAACTGAATTGCTTCAATCTACATTAGACCATGTTTAGTTTTAAAAACAATTTATCAGCTTCCTATGGTGCTTTAAATCTTCTGAGATAATTATGTCAACAGCACTACACACTTGCTCAAAATTAAACAACCTTTTATAATTTGGGTGTAAAATAAAAATCGATGCCTGATTTTAAATGACTAACAACTTTGCCTTTGAATCATGTTATAAATCCTGCAGTGAGCCGGGCTATCCACTGGAATACCCAGTGCCAAAGTGTCAAGGACAGATCTAACTTAAAGTCACCCTCTTACAGTCAGAGTTTTAAGAATACAAGGCAGCTTCAGAGAGGTAGGGAGAAAGGTAGGCAGAAACTTCAACCCAAAGCAAGAACCAAGATGTATGAAGAAATAGTATTTTTTCTAGCATATATTATGTCTCACTTTAATAGCTATTCTCTGTTTGTCTTTTCATATACAGTATTTGTGCTAAACCTGAATGGTGTTAATTAGATAAACCAGAAAACACTTATAGGGTCAATCAGGCCCTGTGAAGAGTCTTGGAGATTCATCAGTAAACAAAATATGTCCCTGCCCTCCCAATGCTCTCAGTATAGGGAAAGCAATTAAACTAAATATCCAAGGACAGTGTGATATATTTATCTTCTATGATTCTCTGCATTTCCCACTGACCACTCCTTATTTTCCTTAAAAGAAAATAGAGAAATCTTAAATGTTCAGAGGGGTACAAAAATAATATAATTAAATGCAACACAACATAAATGGAGGCGAAGGAAAAAGGAGACTATAACTATAGCATTTCTGAGAGTCGACAGGATATTCACCCTCTCTCAGGTCTAGAAAATCAAGCTGATTACCAAAGCTGAGCAAATTAGTGGGTGGGTTTTCATGCAATGAGTTGCGGTGTGGTGTGCAGCTACCCACTCCCAGAAATACTATACCTCACAAGGCAAAAGTGGTTTCTACATAGAGAGGTTCACCTTCCCCCTATTGTTCCTCCCCAGCTTAAAGTCTTGTGGAATTAGCTGTACTTCCTGTCTTCCAGGAAGGTCCATGGCTCAGCTGGTTTCCACAGGTATTGGGCAGGAACGGCATAGGTGTGCCGGGCAAGTGAACTTGAGGATTTGAACATAGGTTCCAATGTTTGACAGCTCACTTGCAAGTCGTATTTACTTTCCAAAAACATTCAACCTTGGCAAGCCTCTATATTCTCATTTTTAACATGGAAAAAATAAACATACCCACCTTAAACGTTTTAGTGAGAATGAAAGGAAATAAAGTTTGGGTCCTTTCATTAAGTAGGCAAGTCAATAAATCGTTTTTCCTTCCTTCTTTCTTCTCCCCTCTCCCCCTTCTTTTATTTCTTCTTCATCTCTTTAGTCATTTCATTTTCATGTTGTAGCCCAGTATGAACCAGATTTACAGGAGAAGGAGGAAAGGATATAAGTGACCATGGTCTCCCAGTAAGTCACAATGAACTAAAATAATTTATGATTACAAGACTACAGGGTTGATGCGAAGATTAAATGAGATAACGCAAGTAACACACAGCATATAGTAAGTACCCAATAAATATCAACTGCTGATGGCTGTACTACAGCTTAGTTTCACTGCAGATGTGCAGTGGAATTGCTAATTGTGCAAGGACTGGATGAGATAATACAAAGTACTTAGCATGTAGTTAGTGCTCAATAACTATTAGGTGCTATTAAATACTACTAGCTAGGTTTTTATTGCATGACTGGGAGTAGAATTGGCAAAATGATCTTAGGATGAGGATTCTGCTGTTATCCCCAACCCTTCAGACAGCCTTTGATGGTAGCTGAGAAAATTGCTTTATCTTGTACCCTCAATGAGCCAAGTTATTGGCATGATCATTATACTGGCCAAGAACTCACTGCTGGTAGAGGAGCAAAAAAAAAGAGTGAATTGCTCCTTTTCTCTTGGCTCAATAGGGCTGATTATCACATTCACCAGAACTAGAAAGAGAAAACAGAAAACAGGCAGAACAGTATTTAAATTTTATACTGTCTGAATCTTAATAAGCATGATTTCACCCCAAATACTCTTCTAATCCATTGATTTAGCCAGTTTCACAAGGTTGAATTAATGAACATTAAAAGTAATATTTTTAAGCTTTATAATGCCTTTCGAAATATTTTTACATATATCATCTTAGTTTTATAATAAGTAAACGTTTGTTTGATACATTACGTGTGTCACATCATAGCTTTAAAAAGTTGTTTACAAGGGAAATGTCAAATATAATGAGATGCTGATAGTTTATTTAAAATATCTACTACCAGGGTTATGACTTAAAAATATTAACCTTAAATTCTAAAGGTCAAGGTTCATATCAAATTTTCAGGAAATGCATAAAAATTGTCACTGTAAATAACAATAAACTAAACATCGCTTTGAGTTTTGGCTTTTATGTTTAACTCAAAACCGTAAGCAACATTTCAAGGCTGCTTATGTATGTTAAAATATTCCATAGAAAAGTTTGCAGAAGGCTGGCGTGTGAGCCTAAATGTTCTGGTTATCTTAACAAAGAAATTCAGTTGAACAGCTCAGCACAAAAGCAAGCCTTTCCAAAGCAACAAGAAAGACTGCTAAGTTAAAAAAAAAAAAAAAAAAAATCCTCTCTAATACCACGTAATTTGATTTGGGATCCAAATACATTAAGAACAAGGCCTTCTTTCATTAAAGCAGTGACCCATTTTATGGCAGTGGATTGTGGCTTGTTCACTTCTTTATTCGAATGTGACTTATGCTAACTAATGGAGTCCAGGCTCCACCATTTTTAATGGGGGCACAAGTGTGGCAGTTGGAAGATTGAGCTGGTTTTTTCCATTCAAGCCTGATGTTTCCTCCTTGAATCATAAAACTTGAGAAATACATGTTGACGTTCTGTATTCTCACTGTGGCCATTGGCTGGGCATCACCATAATTGTCAGTGACAGACATTCTTTTACAAAGATAAGTTCTCACCTAATTTGTGTGAAGTAGTCCCCAAAGAATGTCACGGTAACAGCCAGCACATGTGCAATATTGCTTTCAAATAGCGTGCATGTGCCAAATGCCAAAACGAAAATTTGTGGAAATGACATCTGCAATTGAAAAAAATATGCCTCATCAAAACCACGGGAGATTCTGCGTTTCTGAGAGTTGTTTTGGTCGGCATCCTTTTAATCTAAAATGACTACTTTATCACTCTTCTTGTGAGCTGCTGTGTGCACTGTAGCAGTGAGGCATGATCAGGGTTAGGTCAAACGAGAGGCACCACCAAAAATGGCAAGTTCAATGCTACAACTGCCAAACTATTAGACAGGGCAAAGGATTGATGCAGAAACTCATGATGTCTCAAAACGTCACACACTACTTAGATTTTCTTATTTTATGCTGAGCAAGATTTAGCAAATTCACTATAGGACTTCTGTAAGGAATAATGACGATAGCTATCTCTTCTATGATGCTTGTTGTTTGCCAGGTACCATTCTAAGTGATTTACACCTATTAACTCATCTAATACTCACAAGAACCCTATAAGGCCTGTGTGGTTGTCATTTCCATTTTACAGATGAGGAAGTTGAGGCCTAGAGATTAAGTAAGGTTGGAGCTGGGATTGTAACACAATGAACTATCTGGTTCCAGAGTCTGTGTGCTTACCCACTATATTATATGAGAAAAGAGTGTTTACTTAATTCAATTTTGTGACATTAAAGCTTTGATATAGTGAGCATTCAAGCAATGTAACCTATTGTTGTTGTTGTTGTTGTCATCATTATAGTTATACTGTGGACTCTGCAGTCAACTGTCATAAAGCTGGATAACTTGATCAGTTTATACAGCAACTTTGGTAATTAGAGCACCACACAAGAAATAACTCTCCTCAACTGCAAGCGGCTCAGAGATAAATTTATATAGACAATTTCTTTAATAGGCAACTTACTTTTTTCTATGCGTATTATTATTTGGTAAAAATATTTGTAATTGTATTGACACATAGAGTTGTTTATTTTTAAGCTTCAACTCAAAAACGTTGCTCTCCTTTCCTCACTATGCTTAATTCATTTTGACAGCTTTACTGAAAATGTAAAACTTACACGTGCCCCCTTTTCCGACGTTGCCCCTCAGGGAGTAGGAGGTGTTGAGACTGCCTCCGACACTCAGCAAAACTCTTCTTGACCCGTATCTGCATCTATGCATGTGATGAAAATTCATGAGCTGCCTCTTTCTTTGAAAGTGAGCAGGATCTTTCAATTCCTTTATGTGAATAACAGCGAGAGGAAGGCTTCCCTGGAGTCTCAGTGTAGAGGATACTGTCACCTGTGTAATGCAGGAGAGGTTGTGGGGGCTCTGCTCACCTGGAGCAACAGCTAATCTGCAGCAGGCCCTGTTCTGGGTGCTGGTCACATTGTCCACCAGTGTGATCTCCAGGAGAGGGACCACAGATTTCTATTAGCTCTACTTTACTCAGGTACCTCTCATCAATATTATCTGAAATTTTTTTTTTCCCAATCTCATACTTAAAGAAACTTAATATTTTAATTGAGAAAATCTGTGACTAGACTTTGACATGAATTGATTATTGTAACTTTAACATAAATATATTTAGGAACCATAATATTATACTGGAATAATGGTAGAATTGCTGTAACGCTGATAAAAAAAATAATAAAAAAAATTCTTCAGAAGCAATCAATAAAACTCAAAGTTATAGGTTAGCTTTTAAAAAATTATTTATTGAGATGAAATTTACATAGCATAACATTAACTATTTTAAAACTGAGTGGCATTCATATAGTCACAGAGTTGTGCAACCACCGTGCCTATCTAGTCCCAAATCATTTCCAGCCCAAAGTGAACTCCCTGACCTATTAAGTGGTCTCTCTCTATTCCTTGAAGTCCCTGGCAACTGCCAAACTGCATTATTTTCCTATGGATTTATATATTCTGAATCTTTCATATAAGTAGAATCATACAATATATGACCTTTTGCAATATGTGACCTTTTACAATATAAGATTTTCAAGATTCATTTATGTTGTAGCATGTTTCAGTACTTTATCTCTTTCTATGGCTAAATAATATCCCATTGTATATGTATGAACTACACAACGTGTTTATACCACAATTTGTTTATCTATCCATCCATTCATAGACATTTAGGTTGTTTCTACTTTTTGGCTATTGTGAATATTGCTGCTGTGAGCACACCTGAATATGTACTTGTCAGAGTATCTAATCTCAATTTTGAGGGATATATACCTAAGAGTGGAATTATGGAATCATTAAATTATCTTTTCTTTTTCTTTTTTTTTTTTTTTTTAATTAGGCAGGTTTTGTATCTTCCTAGGGTCCATTAGTATGATCCTTGCTGGTTCGTATCCTATGCAGAGGTGATTTTCCCTTTGCTATTTCACCCATGGAATTGTCTTCTTTCCATTTCTCTTCCTACTCATTCTTTTGAATTCAGCTTAGACATCATTTTTTAAGCCTCAGAATGTTTTGGGTATGCCTCTCTACTCTCATGTGTTCTATTGATGTCAATCTACAGAACAAAAAGTGACATGTAGATTGCATTCAAAATGTGTTATTATTTCAGACATTCAACAAATATTGCTGAGTCCCTTTGACCTGACTCTGTGTTAAGCACTGAGAATACAGAGATAAATAAAATAGGCATGGTCACTATTATAGAATTTTTTATCTTAAAAGCAAATAAAGGAGTGAGTTTTTATTGTTTAGATCATATTCTTATTTCCAAAAGTCATAAATTATATTGAAGCATTTTTCAAATGTGAACTGTTTCTCTTACTTTTGGATCATAATCACAACTTTTTTGTTCAATGTGTTTCTTTCTTGATTAGTTCCAACTTTCAGTTGTGGCTCTGTAGTAACCACAGGGCCCTTTGAGGTGACTTGTGGTTTCTTAACTGTCCTATGATATACCGACAAACCAAATCTCAAAAACGCCTTTTTGAAAAGCTAAATTTGATTGACACAGTGGAACTATATGCATATTTCTACCATTTTTGTATTCACTCAAAACTTTGACTAGCAAGAAAGAATATTTTAATTTTAAGATAATATACAGATGATGTATTATTGAATTGTAAACTTGAAACCTATATAATTTTATTAACCAATGTCATCTCCATAAATTTCATTAAAAAAAAACAAATAATAGAGTATTCATTTGCATTTGAGGTACATGATTCTTTAAAAATATAATAAATTTAACAATTCACATAAGTGCTTCAAAATTAATTCCTAATCAAAGTGATCATTTTATAAATTATAAAAGAAAGACTGAGATTTTTGAAGTTGGGAAACACTAGAAAGAGGTAGATGGATGATGATACAGAGGTATGTGGTAGGTTATAGACTATGTAGGTCCCAAATTAGAGTGATTTAAACAAGATAAATGTTCATCAATTTTTCAAGAAATGGTCAAGGGCTAAAAGCAACACAAGACTTTTGCCTCTGGGTTCAAGATGGCTGCTGTAGCTCCAGACAAGGCATTTGCAACCCAGTCAGTGGGAATGAGCCATTTCAGAGCAATTCTATTCTTTTTAGAAGTGCAACCTCTGAGCAGTACACATCGCTTCTACTCGTATCTCAGTAATCACAACTTTGTCATGTGTCCACATGTTCAAGGGAAGTTTGGAAATGTGGTCATGTAGTCTAAAACTTTAGAGCTCTAATAGAAAGAAACAAATAAAAGAATGTATATGAAGAGGACCAGCAAGCTCAGCCATAGAGTGAATTCTCTGACATGAAGAATGTCTCACTTGATTAATGTAGATTCTAAGGTAATAAAAATGTAATCTGTCTGAGAGTGTAGGTTCTAGAATGAATTTTTAACTATTTTTTTAAAATAATAGAGTCATTGCGATTTAGAATAGTAGCATAGAAATAAGGGTTTAGTACCCATATTTTTAGTCAGTAACTATATCTTTATTGATTGGCTTTAGTTTCAAAAATGTGAAAAATAATAGCAAAGTTTGGATAAAAACAACATCTCTAATAACACTCTTCCTTTTTTTTTGTAATGTAATGTTATAGGTTGAAAATGCCAAGTATATGTATATCTATTCTTCACTTTGAATTACCTCCTCCTTCTGCAAAACTAATGGTTCACCAACATATATTTTTGTGTGTATCTAAATAAATTATTTAAAAATTTTGATTGAACAAGCAAATCTAATTTAATATGAAAGGACAGAATCTGTTTCTTTGAGAAATCTGCCATAAAGATACATTTTACACTTGAAGTTAAACTTTTCAATAATTTATTCCCTATCTAGGCTGCCTGAAATTCTAAATTGCTCAAATTACTGCTTGGGTGCACGAATGACCTCGTACCAGGGCACACCTGATGGCAATTGTTTATATATAGAACACAATTATGATCAATCTCTGACACTTACTACTGACTTCCTGCTGCTCAAAAATGTGTACTCTAATAGCATTTGTATGTTTTCTTTTTCCCTCAAGGTTTCAGATTCTTTCTCTACAAGAACATGGAAAATTAGAATGAACATCACAGACACCATAATAGAAGTAGCTCAAGCAATTTGATTGCATTCTAAGATACTACATGGTATTTTCTAAAGAAAAATGTCTTATCTAAATATAAAATAAATCTATATCGAAAGTCTTACTTATGCATCTTTTTTTTTCAGATTTCAAACTTACAAGAATTCTAATCATTATTAACCCATAATATGCAATGTCTTCATGGTTTCAACTTAGAATAACTTTTAAAAAGAGTCAAATGAATAACTCAAAACAAATTGCTAAAAATAGGCAGAATTATAAATTAAAAAATATAACCCCTAAAAAACAACTTCTCCAAACATCTGGTATTTCCATAAATAACAACTCTAATATTATTAATTTCTTGGTTTACAAATCATTATATTAACCAGAAATTAAATGTATGCTGAACTGTTATTCAATTTTTTAAAAAAGAAAATAAGTAATAGAGCTAATTAGTTTTAAATTTAAATTTGCTGAAAAAAAAATGTTTTCAGAAAGGATTTTTATGGTGGGATTGAGAATTATTACTTAGTTCATTTTCTTGTTAACTTTTATTTTTTTAAGACTAGTAGGAGTCCCTTCTGTCTCTGAGGCAGAAGGTAGCAAAACATCTTGTGAGGGATCTCGAATCCTAGTAGTTTCACTGCAATGTCACAAGATAGTTACATGTAGATACTCTTCAGAACATAAATGTGTTTAAAAGAGAACTTCCAAATCTTCAAAATAGGGAGAGATAGGCAAATTAAGGAAACCTGATTCAAATCAAGGAAACCTGACTCAAAGATGAGAATATATATGGTCCATTCCCAGATGGTTGACTTCTTGTACTCAAGTGAGCTCAGATGTCTTCAACGTACATTTCCTAACCATCCAACGTGACAAAGCTTCCTGCCGCACCAATTCATAGTACTATTTGAAGTTATTTTTTCCATAGTTATGTTTATTACCTGTCTCCCCACCAAAATATAAGTTCTATTAGATCAGAGATCTTGTTTATCTGGCTTTAGCTGTGTCCTCAGTGCCTTGGCCAAATTTGCTTGACCCATGATTGGTACTCAGGAACATTTCTTGAAAAGGCGAAAGACTCAATAATACCCTAATTGGAAGGCTTTAAATGTTTCTACAAATATTTAGTAAATAATTAAATTTGTAACAGGTGTTTTACTATTTTTTTACTATTTACTTTCTAACTCTCTCAAATCTGTTTATTTCTCTTCAATTCCACTTCCATCATTGACCATCTCCTCTTGCTTGGACAAATGCCACAGACTCCTGTCTCAGTATTCACCAAAATACCAACCCACACAAATATTTCCTAATCCACAGGCCTTCCCGAGGCAGAACTGTTTTTATTTTTGCAGCTCAAGCCATCTCACGTTGAACTCCTACTTAAACCACTTCAGATTTTCTCATCCCTCTTAGACCTCTATTTTCAACTTGTTTCCAAGGTCTTGCAGAGTCTGGTTTTCACTTTTTTTTCCAGGCCCTCTGTGACTATGTTCTCTGCAATACAGTGATCATTACCATTTGTAAGCTCTCTTTCTCAGAAAGCTTTCTACTTGCTGTTCTGACTACCTAGTATGTTCTACCAACTGCCACCCTCCTTCCTCTTTAGCTAGTTATTAACCAACTGCCTATAAATCCAGTGCTTAAATCATCACGCTTGAGCAGCCCTTAGTACAGAAGGAGGCTGCAGCGCTATGTTAAAGAATGTTAAGGTTGCAATTCCTTGTATTGCCTCCAGTCATTACTTGTATAGGAAAAAAGAATGAGATTTTGTTGGAGAGCCTCCATCTCCACACCCAATCATGGAAGCCACAACAGAGGAACTCCAGCTAATAACCCTCCTGAGTAATATGCAATCGGCCACAGTTATGGCCCCTCCTTACCCCTAAATACCCATATTCGAGACATGAGAAAGTAGTAAGATTATAGCCAATTTTTTAAGCATTTATTTATTCATATAGTCATTAGTTCAAAAATATTTGTTGGAGCTGTACGTGTGCCAGGGACTAGTCATGAACTTTTATGAACCCCTGTTCATGCTGCTCCTTCTACCTGTTATAAACTTTTCCTCCTTCCCTTCTATCTCTTCAATATCCTTAAGTCCCTGGTGAAGTTCTACTCTCCTTTCAAAGCCCAGTTGAAATGTGACCTCTTATCTGAAGCTTCCCTGAACTCCTTCAGGCTGAATTAATTGCTCCTTTATCTGTGCTCCCAAAGGAGTTAGTTTATACATTTGTAAAAGCACTGTTCACATTGCAATATAACTATTTGCATATCTGTGTCCTTTCTGAATCTTCTTTTTTCTTTGTGGTAGGGACCATATCTTACTCATACTTAAATCCCTTCTTCTCTTCTCATACTTACATCCCTGGCTCTCATCATGATGCTTGACATGTGACAGGCACTATTTAAATATTAGTTGTTGCTTAAATGCCTAGGGTTCCTAAAATATCCATGGACAGTGCCATGCATGGTGAGATGTAAACAATCATAGATATATTTTACAATCTTTTCTGGATGATTTGTTAAATAAATCCTCATGGCATTGTTGCTTTGTAAGGGAAACTCCTATGATAGCTAAAATTCCCAATGCATAGAAAAGACTAAAACAATAGAAAAATACAAACTTTGCAAAAATCAGGGCAATAAGAAATCTGAAAAGCAACTGGGAATGCAACTATCCTTGGAAATTAGGCTAGGTCACCGAGGAAAGATCCAAAGAAATAGCACAAGAGTGTAGGGACATATTTAGAGGGACAAAACACAAAAGAACCAAAAATATGTCATTATAAAAAGGTAACATGAAAATATTTTAAAACAATATATCTCAGTAGATATTTTTCTACAATACGAAAACTTAAAACAGCAGTCTGCAAAAAGTAACATTTAAGAGGAAGAATTTGGATATCACCCCCAACCTCATTGTGTTATTGCACCTCTCTTGAGATTAGTCACATTACCTTTGAGGTTCAGTTAGATTTGTGGCTTGCTCATACCTGAGGGATATTTAAGAATAGACAGGTTTAAGTCTACTACAAAATAGCATCTCTCTTAGGGGAACGTGCAATTATCTAGCTTGATCTGAGACCCCTAAATGATAAGAAACCTCTGTGTAACTCTCAGATGCAGACGTCTTGCTGTATACTCCTAGAAAAATTAAGCCGACCTAACCTGGAACCCTATAGACATCCCAAATGACTTTTAGACTGGAGCGTGATTACTGATTTTGAGTTACTCAGTGGAGGCAGCTTTGGTTGCGCTCCCCAGACCCTTTTCTCTGTCTATATTTCAGGATAGTGTTTGACATGCATGTGTGCTGCTAGTGCATGGGGGTTGGCTAGAATGTCCCCATACCTCAGCTGTGCAATTAGAGGCAGTAGTTTGCTGACAGTTTGTTGCTGATCATCTGAAAGGATGATCTTGAGCTTACGAAGTCTTGCCTCCTACTTTTCCCTTTTAATTCTGCTTTTGATTCACTTTCACACACTCTTCACCCAGACTGGAGAACGTCGACCCAGTGAAAAGCAATAAAACAAATTGTGTTCAATCCATTTGGCCTGATGGAAGATTTAGAAAAAAAGTAGGCCACTGAAGGAGGCGATTACTATGTAAACAATGTATGTAAATCAACAGGACCAGATGAAATCCTTATTGGCTTAAGGAGGAGGCAGACTGTGTTTCAGTACTATTTGTAATGATAGATTTCAGTCCTCCTGAACGATGAAAAGATATTTGAACTCTAAATAAGAGTAAATGTTATACTCATTTTTAAAAAGAAAAAAACCTTTCGAACAGATGGGCTAGCTTAACCTTAGTATTTAGTTATAGAAATATGATATTAATCTGTAAAAATCTCCAGGAGATCAGCAGATGCTGGTAGCGAGCCCAATGACTAGGAATGTCAGAGTAGTTTGTTCATATAGCATTGTGTATTTAACAAGCAAGCAGTGGATGAAAGACTTTTGACTCTGTTCTGTGTAGGTTTCTCGCTGCCTGGACTCCTTCTCTCTTTCCCCCACATATTCACTGCCTCAACTTGTTTCCAAGGTCTTGCAGAGTCTGGTTTTCACTTATTTTTCCAGGCCCTCTGTGACTATGTTCTCTGCAATACAGTGATCATTACCATTCATAAGCTCTCTTTCTCAGAAAGCTTTCTACTTGCTGTTCTGACTACCTAGTATGTTCTACCAACTGCCACCCTCCTTCCTCTTTAGCTAGTTATTAACCAACTGCCTATAAATCCAGTGCTTAAATCATCACGCTTGAGCAGCCCTTAGTACAGAAGAAGGCTGCAGCGCTATGTTAAAGAATGTTAAGGTTGCAATTCCTTGCATTGCCTCCAGTCATTACTTGTATAGGAAAAAAGAATGAGATTTTGTTGGAGAGCCTCCATCTCCACACCCAATCATGGAAGCCACAACAGAGGAACTCCAGCTAATAACCCTCCTGAGTAATATGCAATCGGCCACAGTTATGGCCCCTCCTTACCCCTAAATACCCATATTCGAGACATGAGAAAGTAGTAAGATTATAGCCAATTTTTTAAGCATTTATTTATTCATATAGTCATTAGTTCAAAAATATTTGTTGGAGCTGTACGTGTGCCAGGGACTAGTCATGAACTTTTATGAACCCCTGTTCATGCTGCTCCTTCTACCTGTTATAAACTTTTCCTCCTTCCCTTCTATCTCTTCAATATCCTTAAGTCCCTGGTGAAGTTCTACTCTCCTTTCAAAGCCCAGTTGAAATGTGACCTCTTATCTGAAGCTTCCCTGAACTCCTTCAGGCTGAATTAATTGCTCCTTTATCTGTGCTCCCAAAGGAGTTAGTTTATACATTTGTAAAAGCACTGTTCACATTGCAATATAACTATTTGCATATCTGTGTCCTTTCTGAATCTTCTTTTTTCTTTGTGGTAGGGACCATATCTTACTCATACTTAAATCCCTTCTTCTCTTCTCATACTTACATCCCTGGCTCTCATCATGATGCTTGACATGTGACAGGCACTATTTAAATATTAGTTGTTGCTTAAATGCCTAGGGTTCCTAAAATATCCATGGACAGTGCCATGCATGGTGAGATGTAAACAATCATAGATATATTTTACAATCTTTTCTGGATGATTTGTTAAATAAATCCTCATGGCATTGTTGCTTTGTAAGGGAAACTCCTATGATAGCTAAAATTCCCAATGCATAGAAAAGACTAAAACAATAGAAAAATACAAACTTTGCAAAAATCAGGGCAATAAGAAATCTGAAAAGCAACTGGGAATGCAACTATCCTTGGAAATTAGGCTAGGTCACCGAGGAAAGATCCAAAGAAATAGCACAAGAGTGTAGGGACATATTTAGAGGGACAAAACACAAAAGAACCAAAAATATGTCATTATAAAAAGGTAACATGAAAATATTTTAAAACAATATATCTCAGTAGATATTTTTCTACAATACGAAAACTTAAAACAGCAGTCTGCAAAAAGTAACATTTAAGAGGAAGAATTTGGATATCACCCCCAACCTCATTGTGTTATTGCACCTCTCTTGAGATTAGTCACATTACCTTTGAGGTTCAGTTAGATTTGTGGCTTGCTCATACCTGAGGGATATTTAAGAATAGACAGGTTTAAGTCTACTACAAAATAGCATCTCTCTTAGGGGAACGTGCAATTATCTAGCTTGATCTGAGACCCCTAAATGATAAGAAACCTCTGTGTAACTCTCAGATGCAGACGTCTTGCTGTATACTCCTAGAAAAATTAAGCCGACCTAACCTGGAACCCTATAGACATCCCAAATGACTTTTAGACTGGAGCGTGATTACTGATTTTGAGTTACTCAGTGGAGGCAGCTTTGGTTGCGCTCCCCAGACCCTTTTCTCTGTCTATATTTCAGGATAGTGTTTGACATGCATGTGTGCTGCTAGTGCATGGGGGTTGGCTAGAATGTCCCCATACCTCAGCTGTGCAATTAGAGGCAGTAGTTTGCTGACAGTTTGTTGCTGATCATCTGAAAGGATGATCTTGAGCTTACGAAGTCTTGCCTCCTACTTTTCCCTTTTAATTCTGCTTTTGATTCACTTTCACACACTCTTCACCCAGACTGGAGAACGTCGACCCAGTGAAAAGCAATAAAACAAATTGTGTTCAATCCATTTGGCCTGATGGAAGATTTAGAAAAAAAGTAGGCCACTGAAGGAGGCGATTACTATGTAAACAATGTATGTAAATCAACAGGACCAGATGAAATCCTTATTGGCTTAAGGAGGAGGCAGACTGTGTTTCAGTACTATTTGTAATGATAGATTTCAGTCCTCCTGAACGATGAAAAGATATTTGAACTCTAAATAAGAGTAAATGTTATACTCATTTTTAAAAAGAAAAAAACCTTTCGAACAGATGGGCTAGCTTAACCTTAGTATTTAGTTATAGAAATATGATATTAATCTATAAAAATCTCCAGGAGATCAGCAGATGCTGGTAGCGAGCCCAATGACTAGGAATGTCAGAGTAGTTTGTTCATATAGCATTGTATATTTAACAAGCAAGCAGTGGATGAAAGACTTTTGACTCTGTTCTGTGTAGGTTTCTCGCTGCCTGGACTCCTTCCCTCTTTCCCCCACATATTCACTGCCTCTTTGGAAATCTCCTACTCATCCTCCAAGACTCTACCAATATCTTCTCAGGTCCCCTTAATTTCCTCTGACACTGTGGTAGGCAGAATAATGCATCTACCCCCAAAGATATCCATATCCTAATCCTTAGAATCTGTAACTATATTACCTTATGTGACAAAAGGAACTTTGCAGATGTGATTACAGTAAGGATTTTGAGATGGGGCGGGGTGGGGGGGATTATCTAGAATTATCTGCTTGGGCCCAATTCAGTCACAAAGGTCCTTACAAGTGAAAGTGGGAGGCAGGAGTGTCTCAGTCAGACTGATATGGTATGAGAAAGACTTATACAACTCTTGCTGGCTTTGATGATAGGAAGAGGTCACAAACAAAGGAACATGAGCAGTCTCTAGAAGCTGGAAAAGACATGGAGATGGAGTTTTTCTTAGAGTCTCCAGAAGAAATGTAGCCCTGTCAATAATTTGATTTTAGCACAGTAAGACCCATTTCTGATTTCTAACCTTTAGAACTATAAAATAATAAATTGGTGTTAAGCCTGTAAATGTGTGGCACTATGTCAGAGTAGCAATACGAAACTAATACAAACCCGTTGGCATGGTTTTTTATTCCACTTCTGTGCATCCATATTATCATATATCCATCCACTAGCACTTAGCTCCGTGTATCACATTATTTGTTTGTGGCTTGTCTTCCCACATGTTCTTTTCTTGACCGTTAGACAGTGATCAGTGTCTTTTTTTATGACCATTTCTCCAGTGGTTCACTCAGAGCCTTAAAATAGATCCAATGACTCACCAACCTGCCCTAGGAACATGGAAAAGACTCAGCACAGGTTCATTTGTCTTAAGAATTTGCCCAGATATCCTTCTAGTCCCTGTTTCAACTCAATCTCCCATAGGTCTTTAACCTATTGGCTTCTGACTCAATATCCCAGTTCCACTTAAAATCTTACTCGCTTTGCCGAAACGGGGGCGGGACAAAGTCTCTGGCTCTGACCTGGACTCTGTCTTTCTCTTCTAAGCCCAAGCCATTCTTCTGAGAACCGTATCAGCAGGGAGAGCATCCCTCACTTTCCCAGTCACCTCTCTTTCTCAATTTCCTGAGAGTAAATAAGACACTGGATACAAGTAAACACTAAGCAAAATTTGTTAAATGAGCAGGCAAATGCATAATGTTATACAAATAACTTAGTGATGGGGTAAAGAGTCAAAGGGATCAAAAGATTTTCATTTCCTTATGATACAACAATATAGAAGATGGAGCTCCAGGGCTGTCTCAGGTTTCTGACCCTTAATGACTTTGTCAAAGATGTAGCTGCTGTTTGGTGCTAAGCAAGTTTGTACATGATGTTAACTTACTAAAATCTATAAGAAATTACGCATGATGATTAAAGTGGTATATTCCTCTGATTTTCCATCTACGCTAATGATATACATCTATTTTCTTTTTGGTCCTTTTCAAATATATTCAAATGATGGCTTTGACTGCATCAGGAAAAATTTGAACAGAGGGCACATCACATCTACATAACATATGGAGAGACTATTTGCTTAATGGAAATACAATTTCATCAACAAATTACTCGATGATAAAAAAAATTATATACTGCATTTATTTGAAATGTTACCATAAATAGGGTTATAATACAGCAGAAGAATCATCGCCTGGTAATTCAAAAAGTCATGGTATTATTCTCAGTTCTGTCAATAACTTTATGAACATATTTAGTCCTTGTAAACCTCAGTTTTCTATCACAACATGAATAATTTGGGATTTACTCCCCATTCCAACATTCTTTGATCTTTAGAAACTTGCAGGAAATAACATGCTACAGTTAAAAAAAAAAATTTCTACTATTGTTTATATTAGTCCAAAGTCTGAGTTTATGTCCATGTGCAAAAACAATTTGAAAATCTTGAAATAGCCCAGAAAACAAATACCTCAAAACACTAAATTATTGGAAGATAAGCTTCATGAAGGAAGCTAAAACAAAACAAAACAAAACAAAACAAAATCAGTGTTATTAGAGTATGTTTAGAGTAGACAAATATAAACTTCAATTCTATAAGAACTCAATGAAGAAGATGGAAGGAAAATCCTCATCAATAGAAAAAAGCAAGAGCAAAATTAGGAATCCACTAACTTTGGCTTTCTTTTTAAGGTCTAATCTTAATCGTCGTTCTTTACTACTTTTTACTACTTTTATTTTTCTTTTAGTACCTACCACAAGACTGGGTAAACCTGAGCAGCAAATGATTTGCTCTCTTTTTATCATCATTCATATGCTTATTTGGCATGTGTGTGTGAGAGAGAGAAAGAGAGAGAGAGAGATGTATCAAAGGGAGTCATTTCTTTCTGAAACATGGAAATTTTGTACTTCTGGTAAACTGAGAGCATATCTCGGTTTCTAGAGAGATAAATGTAAGAGTAGTGTTGAATGTCTAAACTAGAATTCAATGAGATTTGGGAGAGATTGTGATCTTTAGGTATGAATAGAAATATTGAATAAAATTAACATCTCTTTGTATTCTTTTAAGATTTTTTCATAGGTAATACATTTTTGTTATCCTCTTCTAACTAGTAATTTAAACTAAAGAACTAAGATTATATTTTGCAATGTTGCTCAAATGGATCCTGTGTGGAAGTTTGCTTGCTTCTGGAGGCTATAATGTGGTTATGAGCGCAGGTAGATCTGATCTCTATTGTGATGGGCCAGATAGCTGTAAAATTTTACTCATTTTCATCTGTAATAAGCTTTTGAGTATCTGAAGGTACAAGTTTTGTATTTTTAGTCCAATTTGTTTTAGTCCAAGGTCACCCAGAAGGGGTAAGGTGTAAAACAGTTCACAAGAGATTTCAATATTAGTTTACTCACACCTGCAGTTTTTAAAAAATATTTTGTTTTTGTTTTTGTTTTTGTTTTCCTAAAAATAAAAGTGAAATGTTTACAAGGACCTAAGGAGTTGATTATTTTTCCCCCAACTTCAATCGATTTATAGGATCGAACTGAGTACTTTGGAAGCAGGGTATAAAGCAAAAACTTGCTTTTAGGAGATTTAACAAGCATTTGCCAATGGAAACATATTTTTCCCCTTTGAATGGTTTATTGAAAAGGCCATTGGATTGCATATATAAACACTCATAGTGAATTGTTTTTCTTTGCTATTTACGTTATATTACTCCAAGCTTAACCATGCCATTTAACTCTTTCTCTAACTCTATGCTCGCTTGCGATTTAGGGATTCTAAGAATGTGTTTTCTTTACTTCTGGAGGAAGTGGACATAACTGGCCAAAGAGATGCCACTTGGCCTTTACCTACTTCTTCATGTAAAGGCTGTAACTTAGGTCTTCTTTCATCTAGGAATCTACAGTCTGGATAAATCACAGAGCATCATTTGGTTAGAATTTGTATTATTGATCTCGCAGTCTATTTTGAGATTCTTTAAAAAATCTGTCATGGTACCCTGAAAATTCAATGGATCCAAAGGACTAAGTGAGGCCCAGTTCCCTAATCCTATATGTGTTCATGTAGTTTATCATTATTCATGTTAGGATTATTGACATGCTGCTTACCCATCAAAGATTCTTGGGACTACAGGATGAAGTTGACTTACATCTCAGGGCACTATCTGTTTGGATATCCCTTTGTTCACCCAATCCTACAATGAAACAAAAGCAAAGTATTCTAGAAGCCCCTTAATAATATTTATTCCTGTCTGCCTGTGTGTGATCCTTTAAAAAGTATAATTTTGTTATGTTTCTCTATGTATTTTCAGTTGGTTTAGAAATGGCATTGGAGAGTAAATAAGACACTGGATACAAGTAAACACTAAGCAGAATTTGTTAAATGAGCAGGCAAATGCATAATGTTATACAAATAACTTAGTGATGGGGTAAAGAGTCAAAGGGATCAAAAGATTTTCATTTCCTTATGATACAACAGTATAGAAGATGGAGCTCCAGGGCTGTCTCAGGTTTCTGACCCTTAATGACTTTGTCAAAGATGTAGCTGCTGTTTGGTGCTAAGCAAGTTTGTACATGATGTTAACTTACTAAAATCTATAAGAAATTACGCATGATGATTAAAGTGGTATATTCCTCTGATTTTCCATCTACGCTAATGATATACATCTATTTTCTTTTTGGTCCTTTTCAAATATATTCAAATGATGGCTTTGACTGCATCAGGAAAAATTTGAACAGAGGGCACATCACATCTACATAACATATGGAGAGACTATTTGCTTAATGGAAATACAATTTCATCAACAAATTACTCGATGATAAAAAAAATTATATACTGCATTTATTTGAAATGTTACCATAAATAGGGTTATAATACAGCAGAAGAATCATCGCCTGGTAATTCAAAAAGGCATGGTATTCTCAGTTCTGTCAATAACTTTATGAACATCATTTAGTCCTTGTAAACCTCAGTTTTCTATCACAACATGAATAATTTGGGATTTACTCCCCATTCCAACATTCTTTGATCTTTAGAAACTTGCAGGAAATAACATGCTACAGTTAAAAAAAAAATTTCTACTATTGTTTATATTAGTCCAAAGTCTGAGTTTATGTCCATGTGCAAAAACAATTTGAAAATCTTGAAATAGCCCAGAAAACAAATACCTCAAAACACTAAATTATTGGAAGATAAGCTTCATGAAGGAAGCTAAAACAAAACAAAACAAAACAAAACAAAATCAGTGTTATTAGAGTATGTTTAGAGTAGACAAATATAAACTTCAATTCTATAAGAACTCAATGAAGAAGATCAAAGGAAGATCCTCATCAATAGAAAAAAGCAAGAGCAAAATTAGGAATCCACTAACTTTGGCTTTCTTTTTAAGGTCTAATCTTAATCGTCGTTCTTTACTACTTTTTACTACTTTTATTTTTCTTTTAGTACCTACCACAAGACTGGGTAAACCTGAGCAGCAAATGATTTGCTCTCTTTTTATCATCATTCATATGCTTATTTGGCATGTGTGTGTGAGAGAGAGAAAGAGAGAGAGAGAGATGTATCAAAGGGAGTCATTTCTTTCTGAAACATGGAAATTTTGTACTTCTGGTAAACTGAGAGCATATCTCGGTTTCTAGAGAGATAAATGTAAGAGTAGTGTTGAATGTCTAAACTAGAATTCAATGAGATTTGGGAGAGATTGTGATCTTTAGGTATGAATAGAAATATTGAATAAAATTAACATCTCTTTGTATTCTTTTAAGATTTTTTCATAGGTAATACATTTTTGTTATCCTCTTCTAACTAGTAATTTAAACTAAAGAACTAAGATTATATTTTGCAATGTTGCTCAAATGGATCCTGTGTGGAAGTTTGCTTGCTTCTGGAGGCTATAATGTGGTTATGAGCGCAGGTAGATCTGATCTCTATTGTGATGGGCCAGATAGCTGTAAAATTTTACTCATTTTCATCTGTAATAAGCTTTTGAGTATCTGAAGGTACAAGTTTTGTATTTTTAGTCCAATTTGTTTTAGTCCAAGGTCACCCAGAAGGGGTAAGGTGTAAAACAGTTCACAAGAGATTTCAATATTAGTTTACTCACACCTGCAGTTTTTAAAAAATATTTTGTTTTTGTTTTTGTTTTTGTTTTCCTAAAAATAAAAGTGAAATGTTTACAAGGACCTAAGGAGTTGATTATTTTTCCCCCAACTTCAATCGATTTATAGGATCGAACTGAGTACTTTGGAAGCAGGGTATAAAGCAAAAACTTGCTTTTAGGAGATTTAACAAGCATTTGCCAATGGAAACATATTTTTCCCCTTTGAATGGTTTATTGAAAAGGCCATTGGATTGCATATATAAACACTCATAGTGAATTGTTTTTCTTTGCTGTTTACGTTATATTACTCCAAGCTTAACCATGTCATTTAACTCTTTCTCTAACTCTATGCTCGCTTGCGATTTAGGGATTCTAAGAATGTGTTTTCTTTACTTCTGGAGGAAGTGGACATAACTGGCCAAAGAGATGCCACTTGGCCTTTACCTACTTCTTCATGTAAAGGCTGTAACTTAGGTCTTCTTTCATCTAGGAATCTACAGTCTGGATAAATCACAGAGCATCATTTGGTTAGAATTTGAATTATTGATCTCGCAGTCTATTTTGAGATTCTTTAAAAAATCTGTCATGGTACCCTGAAAATTCAATGGATCCAAAGGACTAAGTGAGGCCCAGTTCCCTAATCCTATATGTGTTCATGTAGTTTATCATTATTCATGTTAGGATTATTGACATGCTGCTTACCCATCAAAGATTCTTGGGACTACAGGATGAAGTTGACTTACATCTCAAGGCACTATCTGTTTGGATATCCCTTTGTTCACCCAATCCTACAATGAAACAAAAGCAAAGTATTCTAGAAGCCCCTTAATAATATTTATTCCTGTCTGCCTGTGTGTGATCCTTTAAAAAGTATAATTTTGTTATGTTTCTCTATGTATTTTCAGTTGGTTTAGAAATGGCATTGACATGAAATTACTAGTGTTATTAGAAATCGTGAAGTGGGTAACTGTCATACATGATGCTCAGTGCACAGATGTTGGGCAGGATGGTACAGGAAAGAGCATTAATCAGTCCCTCAAATATTCACAATGTAATTGGGAAAAATTAAAAAACGCATATGCAAAAAAAGCATGACATAAAATTTCTTAGCTTTCTACTTTCTTGATTTGGGCAATTCCTTTACTACATTACTGAATTAATTTAAATTTACCTTAGTGCAAGAGAGCAAGAGCCATACATTTTTCAAAATACATACTATATTTAAATAATTGATTTATAACTGCAAAAAAAAGTATCATGTATTTGCCATTAGAATAAAACTATTCAGGGGCATTTTACATTATTTTAGTGAGTGAAGACTTTTAAAAGTTCCCCAAATATTAATGTAAAAAATACTGTGAAATACTTTGTTGTGATTATGGCAAAAAAAAAAAAAAAAGTACATGTTATAAAACTTTACCTTAAATCAATAATTATGACCAGTTGCTAATGTTTCATAACAAGATAAATTGCAAATAACCAAACATAGAATAATTACACAAATATTATTTTGATATTCTTGATTTTGTGGCATTAAAGAATTTCTAATATGGCTTTTATGTCGGTGACTGAAGGGAAAAAGAACGAAGAGAAAAAGTAAACAAATAATTACGGGAAAGCAAAGAGAGAGGGAAAAAAGTACAAATTCCCCATGGCTTGAAACCTGTAAGGGCGAGATATTGTTATATGTGGAGTGTTAAATAGTTTAGAATCTGCTGTCCTAGTACTGAGCTTTTTATATTTAGGATTTATCCATTATTAAATAAAATATTTCATTGAAAGTTGGTTTTCCATACTTTATTTAGCAGTGTTTTCCACTGACACAAAGTTATTGTCATTATAACCTTCGAGCTCTTCCATTTTAGCATTTCTAACAGCACTGTTTTCTAAGTTGGAGCCCCCTGGGAGGCAAATTCAGCTGAGATGTCCAACTACAATTTTCTGTGTGAGGAATAGCTACTGAATTCCTCCTGGATTTGCCTATTGTTGCAAAGAGAGCCTTTGTAATTACCAAGGGATTATAGTAGAATATGAAAGAGCCTGAAAGCAGCTTTCTTGCAAATCAAGAATGTATTCAGCACAAATTTAGGAAGAATAATCTGAGAAGTGAGGCAAGTGTCTGAAAATGTTAGGGGTTCAAGCAGAAGGTCTTGCCTGAAAATCCTAATTAAAGAAGTAAAAACCGCTTTTAAAGAATGTCAAGGGCTGTCATTTGTATTCTCCACCAAGGAAAGGGTCTTCTGAGGATTGTAAATGAGGTGAGGGCACTACCCAAATACCCTGGGTTTGTCTTTTTTTTATACTCCAAAAGTAATGAAAATGGAGCTTAATGTTACATAAATAAAAATAATTAAATAGAAGATAGTGGTGGTGGTGCATTACTTGAATTAATATAAGATTAAGAGGCCAGTAACCCAGAAACAACTTCTATTTTGGTGTTTCATATATATTAGACAACTCTTTCAGAGTCAAATAAAATACAGCTTTCATTCTACCATTTTGATTCCAAATTTGAAAACAAAAAACATTCTTTACAGATTATATTTCTGGAGTTCTCTTTGACATGTGGTTTCAGCTCACATTCTTATTGAAACAAGCCAGATTATCAGTTACACCTCTTCTGGGTATGCTTTTGGAATTTAAGTTTAAAAATTGATTTATTTTTCTTATTGATTTTATAACCCAAACTAAAATCAGTGATTAATTCATACGTGTTAATTTTTATAGCCTTAGGTTATCTCTCTATTTGCAGAAATTTTGATAAATGCATGGAGCAATGAGCCATATAACACTGAAAGCCCATAATATTTGCAAAGCTGTTTCAGATTGGGTGATTTTGTAGAAATAAAGGGGCACATTAAATTTAGAATAGAGAAACAGGCAGAGAAAACTTGAGGTCTGACTAACAAATATTATTTCTTTTAAGGATTAAAAAGCATGTGTCAAATGGCCTCCTAAAATGTTGCATATTTCAACTTGCCAATTTGATTTTAAAATTCAGATTTTAAGAAAAAATCAGAAAAGAAAACATCTTTTTTTATTAGTAATTATCCTTTTTGTGCTTATAGAAAAGTCAGGTTTTTCATTACCCTTCTGCCATCTTTTAATCTTTTCTTTCCCTTAGTCGGTCCCCGATAGTGGTACCATCCTCCCCTGTTCCTTATCAAGCCTATGCAAAGGCTTGCTTACAAACCTTAACATCAGATGTTCCTCACATCTTGTAGACATGGGGGCTAAAAACAATTAATATTTTTCCTCCCATCATCTAAATTCTTCTAGCTGGGCCAATAACCAAATCAACAGAGACAGATTAACAAGAGAAAAACAAATTTTTAATACATGTGCATGGGGAATTCACATAAGCATGAAAATTCCAGAGACTATGAAGCAATATTGGGTATATATGACATTTTAGATGAAGGAGAAAGTGGGGAGAGGTATTAGATCTCAGTGAGAATGGGTGATTTGCAAGCAGTTGGGGAAGAGTGGAACATGCATGGAAGGCACATTCTTGCTGGGAAACTCAGAAACAATGGGGCACAGGGTGTCTAGCCAACAGACTTAGTCTTCCTGACCAATGCTAAATGAAGGTTCTCAGATGATTGAGCCTTTCCTAAAGTAGGCTTTTCTAACTGTATCTCTTAGGCAGGAAAGAGGGGAAGGTCAAAGTTTTTTCTGAGTCTTTTCTTTTTTTATTATTTATTATTATTATTTATGCCTACAGCACCTGGTCTTCCTAGGTGGTCTCCCATCCAAGTACTAATGAGGCTCGACCCTGCTTAGCTTCTGAGATTAGATATCGGGCTTGTTCAGGGTGGCATGGCCATAGACCATGGCCCGTGGCTTCAATGGGCCATGAACCCAGGACCTTCTGCATGTAAAGCAGACGTGCTGACTGCTACACTATGGAACCACATCCTCTTTTGTTTCTCAGTAAACAGCTAACGTCAATATCCCCCAAAGCAGCTTCAGGATGGCAAAATTTTGACTCCCTTCATAGACCTCACTGATTTTCCCCTTCTTTGAGTTTATTTGGAGACACCTTTTTTTTTTTTTTTTTTTTTCCCAAATCACTTTGTATTTAAACAGATCTATCCTCCCACCTCTAATTGTTTCATATATATTAACCTCAATAAGCCTAATCCTCTAGCAAGAACAAAAGTCATGTCTTAGATATTTTTGGTGTTTTCCAGAGCAACATTTTCCTAGAGAAGTATACTGTAAGCCATGTGAATGGTTTTCAATTTTCTACTAACCACTTTTTAAAAAGTAAAAAGAAACAAGTGAAATAAATTTTAGTAATACATATTACTTAACTCAAGACATCTAAATTATTATTTCAATATACAATCAAGATAAAACACATTAATGTGATATTTTACATTCTTCTTTTGTATGAAGTCATCAAAATGGAAATTCAGACTGGCCACATATCAAGTGCTCAACAGCTACAGTGTGGTTACCGACTGCCATATTGGACGATATGTCTCTAGAGTATCATTTTCTAAATTAGTACATCTAGATAATTCAGATACAAATATTTTACTAGTATATCCAGGTGACATACACAAAATAAGAATATTGTTGCTTAAGTCATCCGAATCTTTGTTGCAATTAGAAGTTCGCTTATGTAGAATTATACTGAGAGTAATCTTATTGCTCATAGAAGTTCATTTCATTAATAATTTTAGTGATGCACACATGTATTTAGAAAATATTCTTAATATTTTAGAGTTTTAAAAAAGACTCTTAATGTTATGTATCTTTGAAAAATAATTTCTATGTGTTCTGATATTGGGGTTTGAGGCCATTTTAAAATAAATTATAAGATCAAAGCTATGATTTCCATGATATGGCATGACTCCAACACAGGCATCTTACATGTGTAAGAAGTGCTAGGGAAAACAGACTCAGAGCCACAATGAATAATGATAAAGAGGTGACACGGAGCAGTGAGAAGATTAATCAGATGGTTTGCAACCCAATCCCAACTCTCCCTCTAATTTAGTATTTGTGGCTAAATTATTTAAACTCTCGGAGTCTCAGTATCCTCCTTTGCACATGGAGGATAAGAACCCCAAGGCTGTTGTAAAACTCAAATATGATAATACACTCGGAACAGCTTATAAAACTAAAGCAAAAGAGCATGGAAGATATCATTACTACCTTTAGATCCTAATATTTCCAGACATGAGGAACAGGGGATTGGACCCTGGATGATAACGAGCCCTTGTCATCCTTCTATTTCTGGATTTTCTCAAGATTAAAGGGAAAATAATTCAGTTTTAATGAAATGTTATAGTCAAACTTATGCTACCACCTCATCAAGTAGTATTTATCAACATATAGAATAATAAAGATAAAAATATATAGGCACACTATAAAATCACATATTAATTAGCAAATTATGACATACTTGTGGGAATGTTAAAACGGAAATGTCACCTGGGTTCTTAGTAAAACCTGTAAAGATCTTTGAAAGGTCTGTTCAGAAATTTGCGTCCACATTTCTGGTTTTTCTGACAACGAACTTGTCAAAATTTATTTTGAAGGTTTACAGAATTATTAATAACCTCACTATTTGGCAGGAAGCTATCATGATTAAAAATTTCTCAGTGGTATAAAACTCCTTGATTCCCATCAAAAGATTGGTCCTGAATTAAGTATAATTCCAACTTAGAAAGTGACACTGGGCTTTGTTCAACTTTATAACCATTGTTGGTGTTAAGCAATTTGCTCTTCCTTGGAAGATATCCAGAAGCTACAGCTAGAGCAGAACAGAGGGTTGTTTGGCTACTGTGTGGATTGAGCTACAGGGAGCACATTCCATCGGTGTTCTGCAGTCAGTACCGCCTGCTTATTTGCTTCTGAGTGCAATAGTCTATGGTCTATAAAGCACTAAATGGTTGGGCCTTTACCGCTTAGAGATCAGCCTTCCACCCTGGAAGCTTCAGGGCAATTGAGATCAGCTGGAGTGCTGCTGCTCTGCTCTTATTTTCCAACTTACATCTACAGAGAACCAGAGGTAGGGAATCTCCTAAGGAAGACTCTCACTTATGGACCTCCTTGCCTTCCATTAGCCAACAAAGAACTAATCTGATAATCTTTAGGGCATGGCATAAAGCCCATCTTTTCATCAGAGTTGAAAAGCAGGAATTTCTCCTCTTTAAAAAGAACAATGTGTTCAATGAGAAAGACCTCGGATTCCATAAAGCTTTACATTAAAATAACACAAACAGTACAGTTTCTTCTTTCTTCCTCAAGTCTTCAGCATTCCCTGGCTTACTGTTTGAATTCATTATTGTTTGACCTTTTTTTTCCCCACAGGCTCTCCTCCCATTTAGAAGGTAAAAGATTGAATGAGAGATTATAATGCACAATTTTGTTTTTTGAAGTTTTCAACCTGAGATTTGACCTAATCTGTATCTCTCATACAAATTCATTTATTTATATATTCTTTCAACAAATATGAATTGGATGCCTACCATTTGTCAGTATTTATTTAAATGCTTCAGATCTAGTAGAGACAGAGCCCTCTATCTTGGTGGAAATTGTAGCCTATTTAGAAATACAGAAAATAAACAAATACATATAATATAACATCAAAAATGAATAAGTTCTATGAAGAAAAATACAGCAGAGTAGGAAGCGAGAGATTTAACTTGTAGATAGAATGATCTAGAGAAATAAATAAAGTCAAAAGTATGAGCTATGCAAATACGTGGGGGATCACCAAGTACAAAGGCACTAAGGCTGATACATGGTTTCTGTGTTTGAGTCTCTCTGTATTGACTACAGTGGAGGAAAATAAAGTTTGAGAGGAATGTAGCAGGCTCACGTCAGTCAAAACCTTGTAGACAATAGCAATGACTTTTTATTTTACTCTGAATGTAATGATCTGAAGAATGTTGATATAATCTGTAGTCAAACTAATCTCTGAAGAATAGTCTGCAGATGAGGCAGAAGTCTAGGCTATTGAAGTAGACAAGATGAGAGGTAATGGTCCTTTGGTCTTGGGAGGTGAGAATATATATATATTCCTTGGGAGGTGAGAATATATATATGTATCTTAAAGGAATACCCAACTGGATTTGCTGATGGATTGGAATTAGGATTTGACGGAAAGAGTAAAAGATGACTTTGAACATATTGTCAAGAAATTAGTTAACATATATTCTTTACAGACACTAATTATTATACAGATGTACTAAGAGCTGTTCAACCTAGAACAATGCTTACAAAAGAGAAATTTGAGGTGGGGAGAATTACCATTATCCAATTTGCAATAGGAATCTCCATATGATTTCTTTAAATAGCAAGATCTTTTAGTGCAGTTAAAGTACCATTCAATTATTATAAAATCCATTTAGAAAGAATGATTTAGGAACAAATCTACTTTCATTAAACATTGGGGAAGAGTAGCAAAAGGCACATTCTATCCTGTCATCTCAGCGCATACAATTAAGATAATTATATTAGATGCAGAAAGGATGCCTGTCGCCTTGGCACAACTGACACTTATACTCTTTCACATTCTTAAAAGTGTATTTATTTGGACAGTAAATTATATATGTACTCCACAATGTAATCTAAATACCGGAAATTTCTGCACAGCAAAGGAAACAACAGAACAAAGAGACAACCTACAGTATAGGAGAAAATAATTGTAAATCATATATCAGATAAAGGATTAACATCCAAATTATACAAATACTTCAATAGCAAAAAATATCTGATTAAAAAATGGGGAGAGGACCTACATGAACATTTTTCCAAAGACTTACAAATGGAAAACAGGTACATGAGAAGGTGCTGAACATTACTAATCAT
>NW_011888873.1:5068576-5074060 GCF_000151845.1 Pteropus vampyrus | reverse complement strand
AATTAAATCACTGTCCCACTATCTGTGTTCCTGCCTCCTACTTCAGATCCTGGCTTCTTTGAATGTAGCCAAGGTTAATGCTTTTTTAAAAAATTCTGAGCTGTGCCTTGGGCCCTATAAGTAAACCATGAACCTCCTACTTAATGATTCCCAGAAAGAGTAGTGGTATATGCCATGATCTAGATAATTATAGTATTATTATTATTACTATGACTGGTGCCACTAATACTATTATCATCATCATTTGCAACAATTTTAACTTATTTACAATGATATGCTGTGGAAGAACAAAAATAAAAAGAGTAACTCTTGGCCTTAAAAACTTACAGTGTACAAATAGTCATCGCTCATTATATTTGATTGATTCACATTCCTTAAAGTAAAGAAATTTAAAATTATAATTAAGGCTTACAAAAGGTCTCATTTTTAGACAAGTAATGTTACATGACATTTTCTCTTTCAACTAGGGATTTCAGGGAAGTTTATAAATATTACCTTGATAAACTTCACAAACTCCCTCTCAGGTTGTATGTATAAAGCTAATTTGTAGATCATCAATAAAGAAAAAAAAGCATACATCTAGGTCATGTGATCTGCCTCAAGTCAAAAATTGCTTTTCTATTGTTGTTTCCAATTGGATATGGTAGCAAAGCCCATGACCACAACACAACATTGTACGAATTCTTTTTATAAGTATTATATTGTACTGGTAAACATGTACTGGTAAAGCAATTAGAAAATGTTCTAATAATAATAATCTTTCAGGTTAGAATAGTGAAGCTTACAATATTTAAAGTATTTCCCACTACTTATTCAGCTATTTTATCACCAAACACAATGTTCTTTCCACTTTCGTAGAAGAGCTAATGAAGTATATGAGACACAATTCAACAAAACTATATTTTTAACATAAAGAAGATTTCTATGACTCTTAGACTAACAAGAAACTAATAATGTATTATCACTTATTTTCAACAGCAAAGATTATCTGAAAGGCAGTATATACACATTATTTTTAAACCATTGAATTTTATTCTGAATAAGCTTTGGGAAATTTAATAAATTAAAGCACCCTGAGGTTAAACCATTTTGTGTAATGTGGGATATTTTTAATAAGACAAACAATGGTTCCCAAATTTATCAATTTCAATGGTAGATTTTTATATACCAAATTGTCCACAGAATAGGGCACATGTGTCTACCTGTAAATTACTTATTTTGATACTATGTTAACTTATTTAAAATAAGTAATTTTGCAATTGATTTTCCAATCTTTTATTTTCCCTTTTGACATTTTCTTGTTCTCCCCCATGTCCCTGCCTCCCCCCACCCCCACCTCCAACGAGCGATATGCTTCCTCTTACTCAGAGGTTTTCTATGTGGCACCCCTTTCATGTCTGCATATGCTTCAAATATTTCTTCTCCCCTTCCTTGCTACCAAATCGCAGGCTTTATCCGTCTTTGGAAGCAATGAGGAAATAAATTTGTTCTAATTTGTTGGTGTCTTATAGAGGCTCAGTGGGTGATGGCTTCTCAAGATAGTTGTGGTTTCATGAAAAATTCCTGAAGACCTAAAATTAGCTCCACAGAGTTTGTCTTCAATTAGCTTCATGTACATGTCTGCTTCCATGAAGATTTAGTTTCTAGAGCATCCCTATCATCTATCCAGTAATGTAGTAAAAAGGCACCACTAAGCAAGCACTCAACTGTGTCAGATCCTACTCTAACCATTTTACATAGATTACCTCATTCACAGTCTAATCAATCCAGACGTAGTATTATGATTATTTTATCAGTGAGGGGGTTGGATAAGTTACTTTCTCAAGGTCAGCTGTGTAATAAGCAATGTAGCAGAGATTTGAATCCTAGTCTACCTGGTTCCATGCTTCTAACCACTGTCTGGCCTATAATTTTTATCCACTATGCTACATTCTCTCCCGTAAAAATAGTTGCCTACTTCATCTACTTTAAAAAAAATGATTTTGAAAGCAATTATATTTATAAGATACATTAGAAACCATCACATTTCATCAGGAAAAGTGAACATTTTATGTCTAATTATTGTGCTATAGCACAATTGTAATAAGAATTGAAAATACAGAATAGCCAATATGGGTCACATGCTCTTCTCTAGAACTGAAGGGTGCCAGTATTCCTTTCTGAACTAATTAAATGAGAGTAGAAGAAGAGTGGTTTCCCAATGAGAAATGAGGATGATTTCACCAGAATGAGAAGGAATGGGAGCTACAACTTTTTTTTTTTTCAGGCAAACTCAACAAATATAAATTATAATTATAATTTTATACTACTCAAAAACTGCAGTAGATTTTTATTGTCATGGAGCAAGTTAAAGTAACATCATAGAATTGTAAGCTGAAAATGACTTTGATGTTTACCTTATCCAGCTAACTTTAGAGACATACAGTGAAAACTCGAAATAGAACCAAGCTTGGAACTCAGATATTTTGCTTCCCAAAGCATTCTTTTAAGTTCTCATATTGGAAATTCAAGCTGATCTCCAAGAACTTTCTATAAACTACCTAAATTTTATCTGTATTCCTTACCTTTCACTCCTCCCCAACAAGAAGTCTAGACCAGGTGAGCTTACCTTTTCAATGTTTCCTGGATGTGCTTTGCCTAATTCTACTTTTGTACCTTTACTTCTATTTTCCAGTTGTAATGAACTTATCTCTTTTCCATTTATTCTAACGTAAAGCATATTCAAGGTCCAATTCAAGTTTTTTTCCATTAGCCACACTTAAACTTTTTTTCTATAACTGAAAAAACTGAAGTATTTAGAAGCAAATTTATAATAGCTCTCATCATATCATCTTTTCACCTACCTTCGTCTACTCCCTTGCGTGCTGTTTTCTTCCCATTTCTATGGACCTACACTCCACTAATACACAAAATTCCAGCCTCTCTTCTGCTCAAGGACATATCTTAGCCATCCTCCTTGCTCTTTTATCTTCAGTGTTTTCCCCTCTACTATATCATCACGAGTATCAAAAATGGTAGTATTTTTCATATGTATTACCTATTCTTACCTTATTTTACTCGTTTCTGTATCAAGAAAAACTCTACCTGATAATTACCTACACTGGCTGACTCTAATTTCTCTTCCACCATTTTACCTTTTGCCAATCTCAATAAGATTTTGTCCTCATCATGCCAGCAAAAATGGTCTTATCAGGTTTACTATTGACCTAAACAGTGTCAGGTAGAGTAAGGCAGCCTGCAGTGAGAAATAAACCTTAAAAAATCCATTTTTGGTTTTCATAACAGCAAGTAATTGATTTTTTCCAGTACCATGAGTTCTGAATGCTGATGACTCCCAAATTTATATTTCAATCCAAAGCATCTGCTCATAATCTACACTTGTATGTTCAGCTGCCTACTTGACATCTTCACATAAATATCTAGTTAATAAACTTAACAGGCAAATTGATATTTGAAAATTCTCACCCTGCCTTACCCAACCTGTTCATCATTCAGTCTTCTCCAGCTCAGTTAAAGATATCTCTATCTTTCTAGTTTTATAATTACTTTGGCTGAAATTTTTGGCTTCATCCTTTATATTTCTTTTTCTCTTTCGTTGGTCAACAAAATGTTTAGGTTCTACCTTCCAAATACCTTTTTTTGACATTTAATTTTCTTCTATTTTATTTATTTAACTTTTAAATTTTTTTTTTTTTTTGTTTTTTACAACATTAGTTAATGAAATCCAGAAAGTTTCAGCTGTACATTTTAGCAATAAAGCATATATATATTTACATTGTGTATTCATCTCCCATAGTTAGATTTATTTCTGTCACCACATATTTGACCCCCTTTACCACATTTACCTCTCCCCTACCCTGTGATAACCACTAGTCTATTGTCCATGTCCACGAGTCTCTGTTTGTTTGTCCTGTTCATTTGTTACTTTTAGGTCTATATCCTTGAGAGTCCAGAAATAAACTCATGTTTATATGGGCAAATAATTTTTGACAAAAAAGCCAAAAACATACAGTGGAGAAAGGAAAGCCTCTTCAATAAATGATGCTGGGAAAACTAGAAAGCCACTTGCAAAAGAATGAAACTAAACTGTTGTCTATCACCACACACCAAAATTAATTCGAAATGGATTAAGGACCTGAATCTAAGACCTGAAACAATAAAATGCATAGAAGAAAACATAGGAACTAAACTCAAGGGCTTTAGACTTAAAGAGGATTTTATGAATTTGACCACAAAGGCAAGGCAGTAAAAGCAAAAATAAATGAATGGAACTACATCAAACTAAAATTTAGTTTCTCTGCACAGCAGAAGTAACCATCAACAAGTTAAAGAGACAACCATCTGAATGGGAAAATATATTTGCAAGCAACGCCTCTGATAAAGACCTAATACCCAAAATATACAAAGAACTCATACAACTCAATAACGACAAAAAAACAATTTAATCAAAAAATGGGTAGAAGACCTGAACAGACACTTCTGCCAAGAAGACATACAAATGGCCAACAAACATATGAAAAGATGCTCAACATTGCTAGCTATTAGGAAAATGCAAATCAAAACCACAATAAGATACCAAACACATTTAAAAACTCCTCATCACTCCTCATCACTCCATGGCCACCAGCATGTTTCCTAGACGAACAGGATAGCCTCTTCATAGATCTTCCTGATTCTGTTCTCCCTGCCCCTACATCCGGGCTATTCTCAACCGACTACCAGAATAATCCTGTCAAAATGGAAGCAAGATCATGTTGTTTTTCTGCTTAAAACATTCTTTCACTTTGCATAGGTTTTTATTTGAATCTAATCTTCTCAAGGAGAACTTTTCTAGTCATTTCATCTAAAACTGAAACTTCTCCTTAACTACTTTTATTACCCTCACTTGCTTTATTTTTATTAATTTTTAATTAAGTTTATTGGGGTAACACTGGTTAATACAATTATATAATTATCAGGTGTACATTATTATTTGACATCGTATATTCTATTGTGTGTTTACCACCCAAAGTCCAGTTTCCTTCAGCTACCATATATTTAATCCTTTTTACCCACTTCACCCTCCCCCTAAACCCTATATTTGATCCCTGTACCCTGTTTACATCCCTCCTCCTCCCCCACCCCACTAGTAACCACTAGTATATAATCTTCTGGTAACCACTAGTCTATATTCCATGTCCATGAGTCTATGTTTGTTTGTCTTGCTCATTTGTTGCTTTTAGGTTTATATCCCACATATAAGTGATATCATGTGATTTTCAACTTTTTCTGTCTGGCTTATTTCATTTAGCATAATTAACTTGAGGTCCATCCATGTTGTCACAAATGGCAGTATTTCATCTCTTCTTATGGCTGAGTAATATTTCATTGTATAGATGTACCACAGCTTCTTTAGCCAATCATCTATCATAGGACACATCGGTTGCTGCCATGTCCTGGCCACTGTGAATAATTCTGCTATGAACATTGGTGTGCAAATATCTT
>NW_011888873.1:5053281-5067421 GCF_000151845.1 Pteropus vampyrus | reverse complement strand
GTTGCTAGATGGGGCTTGGAGCTGCTCAACAAGTGGTATAGGGCACACTGAGGCTAGATGCTGCTTCTCTGTTTTGTATGCCTTTGAGAGATTTTAGGAAAGCCCGCAGCAAGAGCCAAGACAAGTATTTGTATGGAATAAACCACTAGATGTGGTTTGGGTGGGCCCACAAGTTGGGAGAGGCAGAGTCTCAGGGAATCCCCTGGGCAGAGCAATCTGTGTTATCCAGATTGATGGCGACTTAGCTATGGCGGTGCCTGTGTCTGCATGCAGGGACAGGGTAGGGCTCAACAAAGAAATAATGGATACTGCCAGAGCTTCTGTCTGGGAGAAAGCCTCCCCTCCTGTCCTTGCCCTGAAGCCGGACAACTCAATGTCTCCCTATATGTCCATGATGCTCCTCAAGCAGCTAGCGCAGCACTGGAGTTCAGAGTGAGCCAGTTCCTCAGCGAATAAGTCCAGGTGTGGGCCCTTTAAGAGGGAATCTGTGCCTTCCACAGCCCTCTGTCTCACTCAGCCTCCCCCTCAGCTGGTTCACAGCCAGAGGTTATGGAAACTTCATTTCCTGGCACTGGAACCCTGTGCTGCAGAGCCCAGTGTGGGGCCAGGGCCCCTCACTCATTAGGTCGGGAAAGGGTCTCTGCAACCGAAATAGCCCTCCCTATTCTCAATCACCATGCACGGTTGTGGGAATGGGCTGTTTTGCATGTCTGCTCCTCCTATGGGTTTGGGGAGACCTCTTATTTTTATCCTTAGTTGGAGGCTTCTGTTCAGCTAGAACTTGGGTGACTCCACATGCTACTTGCTCTGTAGTTTTGTTATAATTTTAGTGTGGTCATGAGAGAAGGCACGCACAAACTCTACCTTCTATGCTGGGGGTCCCTAACTCCCGGAACCAGGCCACACAGCAGGAAGTGAGTGGTGAGTGAGCAAGCAAAGTTTCATCTGTATTTGCAGCCACTCCCAGTGCTAGCAACACCACCTCAGTTCCACTTCAGATCATCAGGCATTAGATTCTTATGGAAGCACTAGTTTCCGGTGCAGAGAAGGTTGAGGACCGCTATTCTATACCATCTTGACCAGTCTCCTTGAAGATGTCATTTTATCCACTCCCCATGCCTAATTCAGAGGTGCACACAAAGGTGAATAAATAAATAAATGGATGAGTGGGAAATTAATCAGACGGGTATAGTAAGTTTGGAGAATGATGAGCCGTGGAGGCCAATAGTGTGAAGGATTAGCATAAGAGACCAGAATCTAAGGACAGTTTAATATTGAAAATTAAGACAATGGAGTTATAGGTACCTAACATGGGGAGTCGAGCTGATAAAAGCATTATGCCATCTAAATGAGATGTAGTTGCCCCTGATGAATTCGGCATTCAATCCACATGCCAGCTTCTTTTAGTCAAGTCTTCTTGTTTGTCAGAGTTATATTTAACAGATGCCAGACACCATTCTGTTAATTTTAAAAAATGGAAACAATCTAAGCAATTGAGACAAATAGCAGACCCCAGAAAGATTGTGCTCTTTTCTCTGTTTCACTAATGTTCCCACTGAATCAATTCTTATCTGCCAAAAGGTTAGGCATTATAATTCTGGAACACAATATAAATTTAAATAAGCTAATTTCCAAGTGCCTCACTCTAGAATAATAAAATTTAAAGTACACTCTTGGCATGTTTTAGACTCAGTGAATATATATATTTGCAGTATTGGCCAAGAACAATTTATTTATGTTGAGTCACCATACACAGGCTATCTCATTTCTCTCCTGCCATATGGTTTAACAAACTGGTCAGAGGAGAAGACGTGTACGTATATATGACTGTGTGGTGGCGGGGTTTAGTTAGAGAATTTGAGTCCCTGGGAAGGTGTAAAATGGACAAAATCAGAAAACACTACTTATCTCCTTTGCATACAAAAGTACAGTATACACTGAGAACAGCCAAGGGTTATTCTGAAGAAGCTGGTCAACTCAATCATGTCGACATGCTGGAAGAAACCTCTATAGAAGGCATGAAACATAGGAGACCAGAAAAGGGAGAGGATTTGAGAGGTGGTGTGATAAGTCAGAAGAATACTTTGTGAGAATAGGAAACTCAAGGAAAAATTACAGAGGGACTGATGATGTGTTATAGCATGTAAAGGTGAGAGTTCTGTGGCTTTCCACGCCCATCCCACCTACTCCCAGTCTTCAGGACTGTGGAGAACACCCTCACCTGTGGGACTGATAATATGTTATAGCATGTAAAGGTGAGAGTTCTGTGGCTTTCCACACCCATCCCACCTCCTCCCAGGTGAGGTGGAGAATACCCTCACCTGTGTCTTATGCTGGATTGCTACTAAAGATCACTGTTTCGTTTGACTATGAAAGCAAAGATTTTGGTATCAAAAATGATTTTACTGAGACATTTTAACTTTCTCCTTGATGTTTGTTAAAACATATGCTGTCATTAAAGCATCACCATTTCCTAATTTTTATAATAAGTTCAAACTGTCTATACTTTCAAATTATTTTATTTATTTTCTCCTGTTCTTGGGGACTTTTTAATTGACATCTTTGCAAAATATAGAGCTATATCAAGCTGCTTTCTACCAAAGATGATCATATTATCTTCACATTCTAACATTGCTATTGACTCTGATTTGTGGCATGTTTCTATTGCTTTTAGTGTTCTCTTGAAATTTCCTCACCGTTATGTATCCTTCTGACTTCTAAATTCAATTCTTGCCTCGATTTTAATACTCAACATAGTTTCTGAAGCTGCATATAGACTATTCTCATTAGGTATGAGGAGTAGTTCTATTTCTGAAGAAATTATGGCATGTGTCATTCTCAGAGTTTTTGCCCCGCCCCCTTCATATCAGCATTTCCAAGAATCAGGCTCATTATTGAATGCACTATTCAACACCATGATTATGCCTCTATTCTTTCTAAATCAATTCCTCTTCAGGTTCTGTTAACTATAGAGGGTTCTTATGTCTCCCTACTCAGATTACTCTCCTCCTCCTCACAGATCTCAGCTGAAAACACGAATTTTCTATCTTTTCTTTGCTTCTTAATGCCTCCCCCTTCTGTTATTAACTTTCCAATTGTATTATTTAACTCTGTCACGTATCTTGACATGTAGCTTGAACAAAAGCTGCTATCCATTTTAAAACTAATCTTATTGTTGGAGACTCCTCCTAGATTAAAGATCTAGGAAGTTATGCTTCGTGTATCATCATATTCATAATAAGTTCCATGGAAAAAGGAGACAAAACTTTAACAAAACCCAATGTTAAATATTATGATAATATATGTAGGTCAATATAAGGATGTTAACATTATACATTTATGAGCACAGACACAAACACATTTATATGCCTTTCAGACAACCTCCTGACGGAAGATTGCTGCTATGAAAATACAAATCTTTCCATAGAATTTATTACTTTTATTATAAAATTATTGTACACTGAGCAATTATGATGTGGAAAAGATGGTAAGAGCGAGAGACAAACATCCAAATTCATAGTATATGTTCCATATTATCTGTAGCCATGTGAGTGTCCAATCAAGACCACCATGCTGTTTCATAGTTCTAGGATTGCAATTAGTGCAGGTGATGCTGGTTCACTACAACTCCAACCTTGCCTTAACCATAACTCTTTTTACTCATGCTTCGAGGCATTCAAACTCAGCTCTGAATTCACTGAAGCAAAATTGGAGCATCTGGGTAGAGTGTCAAAACACAGAGCTAACATCAAGCAACACCCCAGTGGTTTACTGCAATCCAAACTACAAATTCTACATCAGTAGTGGTTGAAAGGCTGTAGATTGTTTTTTAGTATCCAGATATGACTTGTAAAAGCTTGCTGGAAAACTACATGATGTGGTAAATCATTTTCCCTGTGATTTTGAATTTCTGAATATATGTTAATACTAGTTCAGAATACAATTCCACTGTTTTATTCTCAATTATTACATTAATCTCCTGGTTGTTTTCCTCAGCATGCATGTAAATAATTTGATATTTTTGAAATGGTAAATACATGAAAGAATAGCACTTAAAAAGAAAAAGTAGATTTATGGCATGCCTCAGTTTAACCTTTGGAAAGAATGGATATAATATTATTGTTATTATTGTTACCATTATTATTTACCACTATCAATGATATAAATGCATATTATTGAGTCATAGATCATATAATCATTTTTTTGTCTTGTTCAATTAAGTGGGCTGAGTAAAATAATATTGTCTTAGGTTTCATTGTTGTTAATTTGCAGGATGGTGATGGAATTTCATTCTTTTGACTTCTAGATTTCTTGTAAGTAAATATATGATCTTTTTCTAAAACTAAGAGTTTGCTAAAATGTTTCATTTGTTTATTTTTACTTTTACATACAAAGCGTAAAAATAATTCTAGGAGAATTTTTTTTTTCCTGAACAATTCTTTATATTTGCTGAGAATTTCTTGGTGATTTTACAAATGTGGTTTATACATGTGTTCTCTGAATATCAGTGTCAGGAAAGTAACCCTCTAAAAGCTTTATGATAATCAAACACCTAAAAATCTTTCAATAAGTAATATAATTTATAATAAATACAATTACTGCTAATTAAGTACTGAATGAATTCAGGTTAGAAAACTTCAAAAGCAAGAAATACATTTTCTTCTATTATCTGTGTGTCTATTACCATTAATTTACTTTACATTAACTGAAATTATACTGATCATAAGGAATTTTTTTTTATATTTATGTGGACAATAGATGTCCTTTCAGAAACACTATTATAACCTGGTAATAATTAACATACCTTTCAAATTATCTATTTAGAACCCAATTAGAAAGATATTTTTAACGTAAAAATATGCTATGTCCAAGTGAATCATTAAGGTTGCCGTTTATTCAAAATATTCCCCAATTAAAACTCAATACTTGAAATCTTCCACAAACTGCTTTAGGACTTAAAGTTGATGGCCATGTATTAATATGATGTGGGTATAATCGATCTGGGATTTATGTGGTGAGAATAATTAATGTGGCTACTGCTCAGTGACGTCCATGAGGAGGCACTAGCAGAAAAGATCTGTGACTGAACTAGAGACCTCTCCTGGAAAAGGTTTTTGGGGATGGGAAGAGAAGCAAATTATTGCAATTTTATGGCTTCATGCCCTTTCCTTTAGCCGAGTTCTGCTTCCTAGTGGTGATCCTGGAAGAAGGTAAAAATGGTATCTTAAATTCTAGAAAGATGAGGAATCTACTACAAGATAATTATTTTTTCTAAAGTTGAATATACTAATTGTATTTACGCTAGGTTTCTGATATTCTGATATACGTAGGGTACTCTTGTTTCCTCTACTCTAGATTGGTCTTATTCATTATTTGTGTGCCAGAAGCAACTTGAATCTGTGTCTCATTGGCTGTATTTGCTACGTCAAATTCAACTGAAAATTTCTGGAGATGGGGTGGGATCAAGCCCTCTGAAAGTGTGCATGGTTGTGAAGGGAGATCTGAGGTCCTTAGAAGTGGGAATCCTCTGTGGTAATAACATCTAGTTATTTCAATACTTGTGTGCTCTTTAATTTTCTAAAATAAATGTACATCAGGATAATACAACTTTCCTCTACTTAGTATGTTAATAAAGTATGATTTTTTTCTTGCAAAACAGCCTATAATGAAGCATAAATTTGTATATTTTTATATACTTTTTAAAAAGTGTTGAGGTTTAGTAATTTTAACACATTGCAATTGGACTAGATTCTATAAGAGGTTCTTAAAACACACAGGAGTGCCCCTATTGTATAATAATCCACAATTACATCTATACACATTTTGGAACAATAAAGAAGAGGACAAAGAAGGTTGGAAAATAGCGTGCTCTTAAAATGATGCAACCACTGGAAGTGAGAAAGGGTGAAATTCAACACTCTTTATTTTGGAGGAAAAAAAGTTAAGAAACATATAATTTGATATGTTATTATTGTGAATTAATTTTCTAGTCATTATAGATAGACTGTAACAGTTCTGATTGTGATAAATTTGTCTAGAATCCATGTAGTTCAAACATTTATTTTTAGGAGTGTTTGTCACTTTAAACTAATTAAGCAATTTCCTGGTTTTAATGAATTTATTGCTTGGAAGCACTGAATGTAAATTTGCAAGACCAACCAAATGAAGCTGCCCCCATGGAGAGTAGTGCTAAATATCCCTGTGAGCATTTTATGTTCTGAGCATGTGTTTGTAATGCCTGCCTTCCTTCAGTTAGTGGGTTGCTATTTCGAATGCTTTGCTTAAATATCAAGGCCTGCTCTATCTTGAATGAAATTATCTCCTGTTAATCTTGTACTTTATGGCACAATCAAAAAATATCTCAACTCTTTTTCTCTGAGCCAATCTGCTTTTTGTCCCCAAATTTAGGGAGTGTCATTACAGATTATATTCAGTAAATTGTTTTTCAGTCACCAAGTATGGTAGCTCCAAAGTGAATCATATGTAAAGATGCTCCAGTTATAATACTCCAGGTATAATAGCATTTCTGAAGATATGTCCCTAATGTGACCATATCTTTACCATTTGTACCTTTTCTCAAGAAGCCTGCTTTCCTACGTCATCAGACCACTGCTAAGGCTTAACTATAGTAAACGATGTTATACTAATATATCTCTAATACGCTGTTTCTTCTTTCTGGAATACCATTTCTCTACTTCTGCCTCTGTTCAAATCATAGTCACCCTTTAAGCCTTCAGCAAACATTAGGCTCTACCAAGAGGTATAATCTGATGTCCCTTCTCATTATTAATATATCCTTCCATTCTTTTCCTGAGTATGAGAACATTTTTAAGACAGTTATTGCATCACTTACAGTTTGCCTTTTATTAGGATTTGTTTATTTCTTGTTTTTTCATACAATTATATTTTTAGTACTGTGAGATGAATCTAATGTGTCACTTTTAACCAGTAGATGCTCAATAAATATTTATTTACATTAGTTTTTCAGTTGCTGTTCTAAGAGTAGTTTTGGAATGCCTCATATTTAACAGTGTAAATTCTGAAAGATTTAGAGAAAGCCTGTGTATTCATTCTAAACACAAATGTAGATTGTTTCTACATTCTGATTTGATTCTTGTTTACTCACTATTATGTTACCTTTTGATACTTATATCTATCACAAATGCTTCAGAAAACTATAATGCCTAATTTGGAATATGATAAAATGGCCTACATCAAAGCTTTCACTCATTTGTTCATACATTCGTTTATTCATTATTGAACTACTGATATAAATATGGTCTAGGGATTGCATTCTCCTGGAGAAGATCTGTGGTGTGGTATATGATATGGCATATTCTATAATAACAATGTGAAATCATATAATTTAAGACCACAGATAAGGAAGCGGTTACTCTTTTAGGGATAACAGCAGTAAGCTTCACTTAGATGTTGCATGTTCTGCTTCATTCAAATGTCACATGTTTGATATCAAAAACAGTTTTGCAGATAAAGAAAGAATATGTGATATGGTATGATATGATATGATTATAATATAATATTTATTGATCACTTACTAAATGCCAGACACAGTTATAAGCATTTTACACATGTTAGTTCATTTAGTCTTTATGGCTATTAATAGTCTATTCTGTCAACGAAGATAGGCATAGAATAAGTACATTATTTGCCCAAAGCTACGTAGCAAGACAGTAGCAGAGTCAGGATTCAAATCTAGGCAATCTGGTTCAAAAACTCAAGTTCATGATTACTTTTTTTTAGGATGATAGCTCCGATGATTTTGTAGAGGGTGGGTTTGTAGTGGGGAGTGACAAGAAGAATCGGAAGGAAAACTTGCAGTTTTCTAGGTAAACGATGGTCAGTACATACATTAAGGATGTGGTTATAGTAATGGGCAAGGGTAGCAAGTTTGAGAGCTTTTTGGGATTGAAGCAGCAGTGCTGATAGGTTTTGGAGATTGATTGGCTTTGTGTGAGAGAGAAAAGAAAGTTGAGAATGCATATTCTAATCTGGCGTAGAAGAATATAGATATTATATCATTAATCAGATCAAATATAAAGGAGTAGGAACACATCTTAGAAGCAAACTACTGGATCTAATTGTAGACATTCTATCTTGAAGTTTTTATCACAGTGGAAATATTCAGGGAGTAATAGTTGGGAGGATGAGTCTAGAGCATGAGAGGGAGGAAGAGTTATTAGAGGAGGGTAGTATAGTAGTTTTGGGAGAAAATGGAGGGCACACAGGAAGATGCCTCATGTAAACAAAGAGGAGGACCAAAAAGGGACCTCAAACTGAAGAGGACGAACAGGAGGAAGTTGCTGAGAACATGAGAGAAGGCAGAGAAAATGCAGGAAAGAATGAGAATTTGGAATGGATGGGAGAAGAAATTTTTAAGAATTAAAGTGGTCAATGGAGACATTACAGGCTTGACTAGGACTGAAAGAAGCCATTTAACTTCGTAGTTAATGAGTCTTTGAATAAAGTAATCGGGTGGAAGACAAAAAAATGCATAAGATTTAAGTAAGCAAAAATTGAATATGGACAACATCTGAAATTTTGAAGAGTGATAAATTGTGTCAAATGAAGAGTTTTCTTTTTTTGTTTGTATTGTTTTGTTATTTTAGGGTGAAACAGTCTTGAATGTTTTATGTACAGAGAAGAAAGACACCATAGAGAGGAGAGATGAACAATATTAAGAAAGAGTAGATAATGGAGAAAATCAGGACTTAGGCAAGAGAAAAAGATAGAAATCAGTGTAGAAATTAAATCCTCAATTTCATTTGGAGAGAGAGATAATCTTTTCTCTGGAATTTGAGGTAAGACAATTTGAATAGTGTCCCTGCAGGTAGCTTTGGAGGTGAATGGATTTCCTTTCTTCCCTGGAATGGATTTTATTTTCTTTACAGAGATCAAGGTCCTCTGCAATGAACTGTAGGAGTTGGGCTGAAGCTTGAAGGTAGATGACATGCCATGATAAAGCAAAATGTTGCTGAATAAAGACAGTTAAAACAAATTTCCAGGTAGCACCAAAGGTTCTCTTGAGGCTAAAAACCATACATGAGTAGCAGAATCACTTTACCTGATTATATGATCTGCTTTAACAATTGTTAGACTCCTTTAGGAAAGAATTAAAGCAATGCTTGTTTTACCTTAAGTAACAGAGTTTTTTGTGAATAAAAGAATGTGAGATTTCAATCTCTACGTAGTAAGTCTTTATAAAGAGCACAATGAAACTGAATTCATTCAGAATTATTCGGGATATCACAAATTTCAAGCAATATTTTGCCAACACCTAGCATCAAGCACCAGTCCTCAGCAACCAAGTCTGTTTTTGTTATGCCTTTTTCTTCAGCTACTGACATACGCAAATGAACAAGCTCTACGTTGATTTATAAGTTATTATAACAGCTCTGTGTTTCAGGGTTCCCAAGACAATCCCCAAGTTCATTGTTTCAATGGGACTCACAAAAATCAGCCTATAGTCATACTCTTGTTTTATTACAGCGAAAAGGGATACAAACCAAAATCAGCAAAGAAAAAGGTGTGTGGGGTGAAGTCTGAAGGAAACCAGACAAAAGCTTCCAGGGGTCCTCTCCCAGTGGAGTAGTACAGGACACACTTGATTCTCCCAGTGAAGAGCTGCAGCAGTAAGTGTGAAATCTTGTCTGTCAGGGAAGCTCCTAGAGACTTAGGGCCATGGTTTTTATTGGAGGATGCTCACACAGGCAGCCATTGCCTGACATATACCAGTGTACTAAGATTTCAGACTCTCAAAAGGAAGGCAGATGTTCAGCATAAACTATATTGTTTGTACAGTTTCAGCACAGGGAGCCATAATTAAGAATTTGGGTGGTTGGGAATCCTCTAAGAGATCTGCATTTCCAGCCAAGGGCTAAACTTGTAAGCAGGCCTTGCAAAGGACAGCAGTCTGAGGCCTAGGTTAACTCTTTTGCATACTCTGTTTCTGCTCCTCCTCTTCCTTCTCTCTTCTCTTTCTCTATGCTACGTGACTTCTTCTTTTGTTAGATATTCTGCCTCTTCTTCACTTCTCTTGACTCCTTTTTCTCTTTTCTGGCTTCTCTGCTCTGATATCCATTATCTGTGAGGCTGCTATTGAAACTGCTTGAAGAGTCATTGGTCTATCTGGTTCCTCTGGACCCTATGAGCCAGAACTCTAACTGCTGGCTACTCAAAGGCCTCTGGCAAGCCTGTGACTGTGCCATGCTTGGTCCTATCAGCTGTGAATAGGAAGGTAGAATCTGTAAAATTTTGGTTAAAACGTTTATCAAGCATGTCAAGATCTCAGGTAATAATAGACTCTTTTCCAAAGTAACAATATCCTGTATGCAGGGACCAGGAACACAGGGAGATCATAATTGGGTTTACCTAGGATTGGGGAATGATTAGGATGTGACAAAATGACAGAGAATTATTTAAAATGATCAATCTCAGAGCACATACTTGAGAATAGAAGTGTTACATTCACCATGCTAATTTGTCTTTCTAAAAATCTTCTTTGAGCACATGCTTTATTGGTTTTTAGTTACCTACTAAATGTAACCCAAACTTGTTATCCTTTCTTTATTCCTCTTTGCGTTGTCATTGACTTGACTTCTGGCCTTCTTTTCTAATACATCTCTACCCAAGAGACAAATAGAACTATTCCTTATTCCCCAAAGAACATTTCAGAGATCTTGGTTTTATACAATCCCATCTGACTGGAATGTTATTTGCTGAAATTTTTACTCATCTCTCATGGTCTAGTTCACATGGTACCTCTTCCAAGAAGCCTCTACATGCATTCCAAAAACTAAAGTTATTTTCTCCTCTTCAGTGGACAAATGTGCGGGATGAAACAGGACATTAAGCATATATTCCTCTAAATATTTTCAACTCCTTAGACTCAACCAAATGGTCTTTTTGTGTGTAAATAAAGCTTTATGCCCTGTTTTATCTTCCTTTAACAAATAGCATTATTTTGCATAGAATAGGTAGTGAATAAATATATTTGAAAGAGTGAATAAGTGATCTGTCAGTATGCCATGAACTAGCATTATTAGACTGTTACCCTTTCTTTTGATTGTAGTGGTTCCACTGGACAAATTATACTTTTTTATCACTTAAAACTAAATGTCAATACTTTTTGCAAGTTTAGCACTAATAAGAAGGAAACATTTACAGTGAAAACATTAGCTCCTACTCTCATCCCCACAGCACCTACTATGTATTCAAGTTTCATTGTCATCCTGGGTATTTTTGACAGCAACTCCATTACTTTTACAAGTACCATCAAAATGTGTTATTCTTAATCCAGTTCTGTCATTTGAAGGTCAAATTAACAGAGAAATGAGAAATGCCTAGTACAGAGCTGCTGGATACTCTGGCATACAGTCATGCTTCTGTTTGATTTGCAAAATGGAAAAAAAAAAAAAAAAAAAAAAGCCTTTCTGCCCCATAGGTTTTGTTTTAGTAGATGATCATATTTCAAAAGTGAAATATGAAACAAAAATCGAGGCATTTGACTGTAAAAAGACCAATTTTGTTGTGCTTTACTCTCAAGGATTAACATGTACAAATCAAAAAGTACTATAGAATGGAACTTATTGATGATACTACTAAAATATTTTTATGCTATCCTATTTAGAAAGCCTTTTAACATCATTCTCATAGAGCTGGTATGTTCTTTTCTGACTTAATTACTTTAATAATTGGTACATATGTATGTGTGTGTGTACAGGAGGCAAAGGAGAGGGAGATTATGCAGATGTCAAAGCAGTGAAAATCATGAAATATGACAGTTTGCTTTGGTTTCCTATTTCCTCTTCTAATATTGAACAGAATTTTAGTATAATTGGAAATTTATAAAACTTTTTAATAGAAATACTATTTTTCCTTTTTGAAAGGAAATTAAATCTATTTTCTGTGAATAAAGTCTATGTCTAAAAAATGTCATTAGGGTAAGAAATGCTTTCTCATTTCTTTAGAATTCTCATTAATACCTGAAGCAGTGGACACTCACTTGAATTAAGTGGAAAGATGGTAAAATAAATATATAGTCTGATTCAGTTATTCTTCTCCTCTTGGAGAATTTAGACATCGAATTGAATACCACTAATGAAAATCATTTAAGAGTTTTACCTTCCTTGCAGATCAGAGTATAACTTATAAATCCATCAATTTGAAAATTTGAAGCTAAGATCATCCAATCCACTGGTTCTCAATCATACTAGACTCAAAGCTCCCTTTTACACCAAATAGTTTGTTATAAAAACTTTGTGAAATGAAATTTATAGAAAATATAATCTGCGTACAAGCATCAGTTCAAAAATTAATATAATGCAGTAATTTAAAGGATAAATGAAAGTAATTTGTAATAGAAGGTATATGTCAATGTGGAAATACTTATGTGCCACTACAATAGAAGATATTATGAGCTCGTTGCATCTTGCACCTGTACACAGGGGCACAATGAATGCACAGCTATAAATGTAATCTTATAAGTATATTGACAACTCATGTACCATGAGCAACATTACCATTGGTGATATGATTTTCTACAATGGTGACCAACTTTCAGTAAAATTCTGTACAAAGCAGAGTATAATCTTTTATTATTCGGTTGTTGCTCTCCTGGAAATTTTATGTATCTTAAAACTTAACCAAAAATGTTAGTGTCCATAATCAAATGTAGTTAGGTTATCAGCTTAGATAATTACAAACAATTTCCCTTTTGAAATTTTATACTGGAAAGTCCTACACAATGCAAGACTTCTCTTTCCCCCATTCCCAATGTCCTGTGCATTGCCAGATATTTGACATTCCTGGCTTTCACCCACTAGATAGTTATCATACACTCAAAGGTTATGTTACGTGAAAGCTGCATATCCACAAATTTTCAAAAGCCCCTAGGAGCAGTATTACTTCTGTTGAGAACCTCTGTCTAATTTAACACCTTTATTTTATGGATGAGGAGACTGAAGCCTGAAAAATTTAAGTAGCTTACCTGAAGTTGTACAGCTAGTACAGAATATGGCTGAACTAAGTTATACTCAGATTTTGGACTATTCTGAATCTGATTTTATGCCAACACGGAAGCTCTGATACAGGCAGTGTTGAGTAGAACAGTGCTCCTGGGAACAATGCCTGGAACCTAGCCAAGGATACTGTATGCATATGTTGAAGTAGCCCAGACAGACATCCCAAAGGATTAATTTATTTCCTGAATGCATATAAACCAAATCTACACCCTCTGTTCTCATTAATCTCATCCATCGTTTTGTTGTCTGCTTACACAATCTTCCCGCCCACTCTTGAAAATACATGTCTTCCAAAGCTTTCCAAGAGCTTCAAGTAAATCTCCCTTCTATCTGACAAACATATCATTTCCTCTATGTAGTTTCCAAGCCTCTTCTTCATTACTTTTTTCCATGAATACAGAATTTCATGTTTACCTCCCCTACAATTGTACTTCTCTGTATGTACAAGTTTTGCCTGTATGTCTGTAAAGATTTTATTTTCACTGATTGTATCTATCCTATTAATTGATAAATTCTGAAGGAGCAACCAGTAATTCTAAAGATCTAATTCCATTATAAACACCCTGTGGCTACTCCACAAATAGTTGACTGATTTATATTAAATTAAGGACTGGAATAGCCATAATTCTAATGGCAATTTAACAAGTCCTATAAAGGGTGATTAGATTATATAAAATGTAAACATGTCCACATTCTTCAAATATTAGTGATAAATAACAAGCTCTTCATTGGAATGTATTTTATGACATTTGATTACTGAAGTTCCTGGACAAGTGACTATTTTGTCCTCGTTGCTATGGGCCATCTCCAAGGAGAATTCCTATAGGACTCTTCACAGTGGAAATTGATAAATATAAGGGTCCTCCAATTAGTTCCCATGGCTCCAGGCAGAACGATACTTAAACTGTCATCAATTCTTAACAACCTTCAGAGAAAGAAATCCCACAACACTCAACAGTAACCAGACCCTTATTTTAAGAATTCATCTTCCTCTCAAAAACACACTTCCATTTAAAATTATTTATTTTTCTTTTCACATTATTAAAAAATAGCAACCTTTAGTCAAGATTATTAGTATGGGACAACTAATAAACTTGAAG
>NW_011888873.1:5048103-5053231 GCF_000151845.1 Pteropus vampyrus | reverse complement strand
CTTTGTGAAATGAAATTTATAGAAAATATAATCTGCGTACAAGCATCAGTTCAAAAATTAATATAATGCAGTAATTTAAAGGATAAATGAAAGTAATTTGTAATAGAAGGTATATGTCAATGTGGAAATACTTATGTGCCACTACAATAGAAGATATTATGAGCTCGTTGCATCTTGCACCTGTACACAGGGGCACAATGAATGCACAGCTATAAATGTAATCTTATAAGTATATTGACAACTCATGTACCATGAGCAACATTACCATTGGTGATATGATTTTCTACAATGGTGACCAACTTTCAGTAAAATTCTGTACAAAGCAGAGTATAATCTTTTATTATTCGGTTGTTGCTCTCCTGGAAATTTTATGTATCTTAAAACTTAACCAAAAATGTTAGTGTCCATAATCAAATGTAGTTAGGTTATCAGCTTAGATAATTACAAACAATTTCCCTTTTGAAATTTTATACTGGAAAGTCCTACACAATGCAAGACTTCTCTTTCCCCCATTCCCAATGTCCTGTGCATTGCCAGATATTTGACATTCCTGGCTTTCACCCACTAGATAGTTATCATACACTCAAAGGTTATGTTACGTGAAAGCTGCATATCCACAAATTTTCAAAAGCCCCTAGGAGCAGTATTACTTCTGTTGAGAACCTCTGTCTAATTTAACACCTTTATTTTATGGATGAGGAGACTGAAGCCTGAAAAATTTAAGTAGCTTACCTGAAGTTGTACAGCTAGTACAGAATATGGCTGAACTAAGTTATACTCAGATTTTGGACTATTCTGAATCTGATTTTATGCCAACACGGAAGCTCTGATACAGGCAGTGTTGAGTAGAACAGTGCTCCTGGGAACAATGCCTGGAACCTAGCCAAGGATACTGTATGCATATGTTGAAGTAGCCCAGACAGACATCCCAAAGGATTAATTTATTTCCTGAATGCATATAAACCAAATCTACACCCTCTGTTCTCATTAATCTCATCCATCGTTTTGTTGTCTGCTTACACAATCTTCCCGCCCACTCTTGAAAATACATGTCTTCCAAAGCTTTCCAAGAGCTTCAAGTAAATCTCCCTTCTATCTGACAAACATATCATTTCCTCTATGTAGTTTCCAAGCCTCTTCTTCATTACTTTTTTCCATGAATACAGAATTTCATGTTTACCTCCCCTACAATTGTACTTCTCTGTATGTACAAGTTTTGCCTGTATGTCTGTAAAGATTTTATTTTCACTGATTGTATCTATCCTATTAATTGATAAATTCTGAAGGAGCAACCAGTAATTCTAAAGATCTAATTCCATTATAAACACCCTGTGGCTACTCCACAAATAGTTGACTGATTTATATTAAATTAAGGACTGGAATAGCCATAATTCTAATGGCAATTTAACAAGTCCTATAAAGGGTGATTAGATTATATAAAATGTAAACATGTCCACATTCTTCAAATATTAGTGATAAATAACAAGCTCTTCATTGGAATGTATTTTATGACATTTGATTACTGAAGTTCCTGGACAAGTGACTATTTTGTCCTCGTTGCTATGGGCCATCTCCAAGGAGAATTCCTATAGGACTCTTCACAGTGGAAATTGATAAATATAAGGGTCCTCCAATTAGTTCCCATGGCTCCAGGCAGAACGATACTTAAACTGTCATCAATTCTTAACAACCTTCAGAGAAAGAAATCCCACAACACTCAACAGTAACCAGACCCTTATTTTAAGAATTCATCTTCCTCTCAAAAACACACTTCCATTTAAAATTATTTATTTTTCTTTTCACATTATTAAAAAATAGCAACCTTTAGTCAAGATTATTAGTATGGGACAACTAATAAACTTGAAGTTGTTAAGCCAGTGCTGTTCTTTCATTTTTATTGTCTAAAGAAAGGAGCAGTGGACTTTTCTCTTTTTAATATCACTCCCACTTTTACAAATTAAACCAACTGTGCATGGAGTTATTGTGGTTTTTTAATCTGTGCCAATTGCCTTCCTTTCTACCTACTGACATTTATTCAACAAACATTTAGTGATTGCCTCTGTGAAATAAATTCAGTGCTAATGTCTGAGAAGTTAGAGATAGTAAAAATTTACTCTGATGCTAAGGGCCAGGTCTAGAGGTAAATGACAAATATGTTTAAGAATTTGTTATCAAATAAAATTTAAATGATTCGATAATATTTATCAAAAATACTCAACAATGTTTAATACGCACATTAAAAAGCACAGAACTTTATCAGCATCTAGCAATCAACATCAATTTATTCTTTTCAGTTTATCCATTCATTCAGCCATTCAACAAATATCTATTTCCATATTTTGCACTAGGCCTAGACATTGGGGTCACAATAGTGAACAACATACTTACAGCCTTTTTCCTCAAAATTAAATTTAAATGAACAAGAAAGAGATTAATCAAAAATATCATAGATATGTAACTGCATTTTGAAAAGTACCATGGAATAATCAAGAATATCTGAAATAGTTTGGAGAACAGGGTAGGAAGGAGTAGAAAGATAAATTTAAAATGACAATACTATACCTAAATTTAATAGGAGTTAATTATGAGAAAATGAGAGAAGGGAAATAATCCACATGAGGAGACAATATATGCAAAGTCCAAGAAATAAAAAAGAGCATGAACAGTCGGCAGACCAACAGGCCAATTTTTTGGCATGTGGAAAGCAAGAGGGAAAGCGTTCTATCTGAGATTGAAATGCAAGTCAGAGGCCGGGCAGTTAGTGTCTTATGGACCATGTTAAGAATATGGTTTCTATACTAAGGAAATTGGAAGCCAGCAAAGACTAGTATTGTGTTTTGAAAATATGTCTGCATCTGCATCATGGAGAATTCATTGAAATGGGCCAGAGTGAATGCATGTAAGCCACATGGGATTACATTAAGCATAGCATATTATGAAATACTTACGATTTAGTATTATTGGTGAGAGTGGAAAGATGGTGTGGGCCAGATTTGAGAGGAATTCAGGAGATAAAATTAACTTATTTTTTATGGATTGGATTTGGGGGTGTATGTTGACTCCTACTTTTCCAGCATATTCAGAGAATGAGTAGATTCACTGAGAATGGTGTCACTAAAGGACAGGTGTGGGTGAAAAAATCATGAAGACCATTTTGACGTGCTGGGTTTGAGATTCGTTTTTAATATGAAAGTGAATATGCCAAATAGGCAGATATGTACATGGGTCTGGAACTCAGAGGAAAGAAAGTCTGAGCATGAGATTTAAGTTAGAGTCATCTGGGTACAGATGGTAGTTTAAGCTATGGGCAGGTATATAGTTGCCCAGAGAGAATACATTTTAAGGAAAAAGAAACCTGTGTGTATTTAGAGCTAAAACTTTGAGGAGCATATCCATATAGAGAAAAATGAGCCAACTGGTGAGATTGAGAAACACAGAACAACAAAGAAGAAACCAAAACTCCACATAAAAAAGGAATCCAAGTCTAAATAAGATGGAGATTGAGAAATGACTACTGATTTTAGTGATAGGAACCTTTCTGGATCGTTTTGTAACAGCTGTTACATTCTGCCTTCAGAGGACAATAATAGCTTGAGTTAAGGAGAGTGAGATTCAGGGAAAGATGAGTATTTTCATATGTTGATGAGAAGATCACTGCATAAAAAGGGTGAAGATATAGGAGACAGAGCAGAGTGAAAGTTTCCTGAGAGGTGAGGTCAAAGGAATCAGAATATAATTGACTTTAACCTGAAGAATGTATAACTTCTCTACTGTCATTGAAGAAAATGAATGATGAATGATTACGAATACAAGTATATTTTTGATAGTGGGAAGTTGAGTGATTTCCCATTTGATGGCTTCCGTTTTCTTCAAGAATTTGGTGGCCTGGACATCTGCTAAGAGTGATGAGAAAAGAAGACAATGTAATCAGGGCTTTGGAGAATGAATAAAAGATCTGAAATAAGAGTTAAACAGAGAAATATAATAGGGTTCTTAAGCAGCAGTGAAAGTTTAGTTAAATTTTGTTATCTTGACTTCATTTTAATACCAATCCGGGTGAGTTTGGCAATCCTAAATTATTAATAAGTTGTTAGTACTTCATTTTTTGTTTGGTTTTCTCCAGTTGAACTCAGCCAACTGGAGGCAGGCTGGAAGAAAAATCATATTTGTGTTCTTCCGAGTTTGAGGAATGACCAGAGATGAGAGGACAAGGAAGCTTAGATCTTTGGCAAAAGACTTATTAAATAGACCATGGACTATGAGCTAGATAGAGAGAACAGTTAAGTTGGGACGGACAATACCCAGGATGAAAGTAGTAATTTTTGTGTGCTGGAGTCTTGAAAAAGTTAAAAAATGGTAGTGATGGGAGTAGCTGAATAATTAAACTGTCAAGTCTAGGAAACTGTGATCAGAAATTGGGATGTTCGACCAGATTATCTTATTGATGGAACAATTTCAGTCAAAAAGCAAGATTCTGGCTGTATCCACATGAGAGGGTAATAGAGTAGAAGTCAAAAATTCACTGAATACGTCCATCATCCTTAATTTATTTCTGAATTGTAATAAGATTGAAATCGAGAATCATATCCTATATATTATGTGTAGACTATTGAATACATTAAATTATATGTATGTATGTATGTGTGTGTATATATATATATATATATATATATATTCTCAATTTAGCTCTCTGATTTTATAAATGTTTTCAATTATTATGGCATTATCAATGTAGTATATATGTTATTTCTGATTATTGCAAAATTCTAATATTATTCAGAATATAGACATTTACCTTTTTCTATATTATATAAAAAAAACGAAGAAAAGCCAATTATAACTCGTAACTTCTTTTTAACCTAGAAATGTAATTTTATTATATTCAGAATAAGAATTATAAAAACAATTAAAATGACAACAAACAGAACTTCTTTCTCCACTTGTATATTTATAATAAGTAAAAATAATATTTTTGTATGTGTTTGGATGAAAAGTGGTTTCCATATGTGACCGACAATAATTGCCATTAGGCGGTAGTGGCATTATTGAAAAACTATTATACCTACTGCAATAACATACTGAGCAAAGAATGACTTTTATTATATTTTGAAATGTGTACCAGAATTAA
>NW_011888873.1:5029750-5046683 GCF_000151845.1 Pteropus vampyrus | reverse complement strand
CATCCTCTAGTCCATTATCCATGTCCATGAGTCTCTGTTTGTTTGTCTTGTTCATTTGTCGCTTTTAGGTTTATATCCCATATGCAAGCGATATGTGTTTTTCAACTTCTTCTGCCTGGCTTATTTCACTTAGCATGATTATCCCAAGATCCATCTATGTTGTCTCAAATGGCAGTATTTCATCTCTTCTTATGGCTGAGTAATATTCCATTGTATATATGTACCACAACTTCTTTATCCGATCATCTATCATAGACACTTCGGTTGCTTCCATATCTTCGGATATGGGTTCTCATTATGGCTTTAAAAGTTAATATGAAAAATTTAATAGGCCTCTTTCAGTGTTACAAATATGAAAACCAGAGGCACAGAGTAAATAATCCATGGAACAGTTTATAGTTTTCAAGACAATTAGTTGTAGTTTTCAGTCAAGTATGTGTGTGTGTGTTATGTGTGCATAAAATTCTCTTGAAATTCTTTAGACCATGTATTTTATTCTATTTCTCACATTATGCAACACAATAACAGAAGAAGATCATTGGCAATATAGAGAGAAATGCTAAGGAAAAATTTTCTCTGGCCATCAGAATGAACCATTCAGCTAATGGTGCTCAAGTTATTCTTGAAAATGCTGTGGGGTCCTAAGAGTCAATTTCAAAGTCAGTAAAATACGCAGGCACAGTCAGATTCTGTTCAAGAAGCAGAGAGGGGATGGATGCCCTCACCAGCCACTGCAGATGATTTCACTTAATCACACAGGCTTCAGGGACTCTGCTATTGCTATTGCTTTTTTTAAGCAAAATGAAATTGGCGATTAAGTATATAAAAGCTCCCTTCCTAAAGGGCTTTTTTCAAAGTGATACCTGAGAGGGATCTGTACCAGCCCTAAGCCAAGGTTTAAAACCTCCTGGGGGTGGTATTTGTGGCAAAATACAAAGTATCAGCTCGTGGTTACTAGTGAGAACATAGCTAGCAAGAATCATGTGACAGATGGTTTTAAGTGAAGACATTTTAATTTTTGTGATGGGATGACAGCCTAAGCCTTTTGACATCCTAATATTCTGATCATCTTTCCTGTCTGAGATATTATAATATCTGAGAAGACAAGGGGTTATGAACTGTGCAAATTAGAAAGTTATTTCATCCACTGGCACAGAGATATTGGTGTCTGTTTTACAGTGTTAATATACAGTTATGAACATTCAATAAAATCTATTCATCAGATTTAAATTAAGAATGGTATGGATATTGTGGAGCCTTTTTAATTGTTTAAATAATCAGCTAAGTCATTTTAAATGTTTTTCTGCCTCCACTCAGACAAAATTGTTCATTCCAGATTGTGGATAATTAGGGTATATAATAAATGTGTGTTGATTGACTGGTAAATATTATAGAGGCAGAAAGAAGTCAACTCAACAGAATCTGAGAGAAAGATATTTCCTCTTTCTACAGCCTTGGCACATATTCCTAAGAAGTTTTGTTTGTTTGTATGTATGTTTGTTTTTAAACTTTAAAGTCATTTACAAAGTTGCTTCTCAAAATGGCTCCAGATATATTTGAAATTTTTAAGTTCGTGTTTTTTCACCGGTTTTTTTTTTTTTTTTTGGCCACACTTGCTAACATGTTTTGAATTGCTAACTAAATAGTTATTTCTTCATATTATAGTACATATCACAAATATATTTTTCTTTTTAAAAAATATTTTGCGAGAAAGCCCACAGATATGCATAGTTAGTAATGTTCTAGAAATAATTTGTCCTTAAATATATGATACACCAGAAATATACTATTGTTTTAAACCTTCATGAATTAATTCCCTAACAGTCTTTTGAAAAGAACTGGTTATATGTATTTTAATATTGCTCTCTTTAAGTTACTTCAAACGAAAATGTTCTAAAAAATCATGAATTACTTCACGACAATAGACAACTCCATCAACGCTAAAATATAGGACCATTAAACTACCATTACCTTTTTTTTTTTTTTGATTCATGGACTTATCAGACAATAACTGGAGGGCTGGTGGCATTTCTGTGCCTTTCCTAAAAAGAGTAGGTACAAAAAGTCATTAAAGCAATTATGCTGCCATCTCAAAATTTTGTGATTAAGTGGATAAATCAAAAAATACTATCCTCCTTGTCATTAATATCCTTGCCTAATGAAGTCCATCTAAAATGTTACTTTACTTTTAATTCTCCAGTTTATTTAATTTAGGGACCAAAACACACAAACCCCCATTCACACACATACAGACACATTCCTAGTAGTGCTGATTCATCATCGAAACTCTGGTTACTAATTCTGTTTAGCATTTGATATAAAATATGTTGATTTTTTAATATAAGAACTGGACAGCCTGTGTACAACTACCAAAGTTTACACCTCACTCTTTTGGAAATTAAGGGGAATGAATAGATGAGAGAAAAGAGAAAATTGGTGCGTACTTTAGGGCTGGTGAGCTCCTAGAATGGTCTGAATGAAGCAAGGAGGATAACATGTGTCTTGACATTAAATAACAAACAAAGCACTCTTCAGTCTTTACTCTGAAAATCTTCTTTAACTCTTCTATATTGCTCCTAGAATCTTTCTAAACTGAATTTATATAACATAAAATGCATATATAATTTTGTCACTAGTGTGCTTGTATGTGCTCCATTCCTCACAGAATCAAGTCTAGCTCCTTTGTAAGATGGCATGAATTGCCCCTAATTTCTTCTCTAGCCTTGGTCCTAACACTAGCTATATCCCATATCATACTTTAGTGGCAATAAGGCACATAGTGTGCTTTCATACACTCTGAGCCTGTGCTCTGGCTGCTTCATTTGTTGTCAGGATCAGTGCTCTTTTCTTATACTCAGCTCAAGCATAAGACCCCAGGCTCAGGCTAAAGGTCTCCTGTGTGCTTCTCTCTGCATCAACCTATGCAGATGCTATTATATTGATTTCCATAATTTGCCAAAATGCTTTGTTAAAGTATTTGTCTCTTTCACTAGACTACAAGATTCTCAGTGTCAGAGATTGTATCGTCCATCTTTCTATTCCCTAGACCTTGGATAGCGTAGGGGTTAGATCAGTGCCTGGCTCCCATTAGGTACTCAATGTTGCATTAAACCAGGACTCAGCTTCAAAGAGATATTGGCACATTATATTTCACTCGCCCTACCTATTATTGTCTTCTTTTTTGAACTTTTTAATATCTTTGATTTTTTTCTTTATCATCACATATATTACCTCGTTTTATTCTCTCAATACTTGTGTGAAGTAAATCGGACCATTATTACAGATGGGAAATCTGAAACAAAGAGAAAGGTGATTTGTTTGGATCACCTGTTAGCACAGAGCTAAAGCCAGATCTTAGGTCTACCTCTATTTTCTCTCTCATTTCTCCCCTCTCCACTGTTTCCCTCCATGATGGTCTCTTCCCTCTCTCCCTTCTTTCTTCTCTCCTCAAATCATAGAGTAGAAGGGGTCATGAAGTTGCTCAGAACTGTCTAGGACCCTGTTGACTTTCCCTTAAGGGCAAACCCCAGACATTTACCCACCTCCTTCCCTGCACACACGCAGACTCACACCCTCCCAACGTGCTCAGTATTATACTCCGTGGCAGTTGCAGTTTGGAAACTACGCCTACCTAGAAACATTTTGAAATGCCAAGTTGTTTTAAACTTGTATGATTAATTCAAATAATAACCTTTCACTAATACCATCAGCTCTTGATTGTTCACAAACCATTATGAAAGGTGTGAGCTCCCTGCTTGTCATCCCTTCCCCCATCCCTCCTCTGGGCTCCTTGGCTGCTCTGCCAGAGGGAGGGCCCTAGAAAACAAAGAGCTGCGACTTAAAATCAATCCATTGTCCCATGTTATCAGCTCTGAAAAAGATTTTGCAAAAAATGTCTCAACTATAGTGTAAATTATGGTTTGAGAATTACAGTGGAATTCATCTATACTTTCCCTATTGCTGAACCCTGCATGAAATCAAGAGATGAATACAAAGGTGCTATTTAAAAAAAAAAGAAAAAAGCTATCATCAATAGCCAATAACAGTTCTTTAATTGTTTTAACATATAATCTATTTTTATTTCTAAGCAATTTATAGAAGTCTTTTTTAAAAGACTTCTAAAATTTTATTATCTAGAGATACCACATACCAGCATGACCCAGAATTCTCTGACTTTCGAAGCCCTTTACTGATTTAGACCCAGTGTTTCTTGAATTATTGATCGATTACCTACTAGGATAATGAAATTAAAGCAAAAGAAGACTTCAGACCATATCTGTGCCCTTCTTCTTTTAAAATAAAGAAACTGCTCCAGAGAGATGATGGGACCTATCCCAGGTCATACTTTCTGTCCTTGATGCTAAGTCACACTGGGCGGGTAGGGTCGTTTACTGGTGGGGCTGGAATGAGAAGCAGGGTGTCCTTTTATTTCTGTACTGTTTGAATATTGCAGAATCAACTGTATTTTAGTATTCTGTCCAATACTTTTAAGTAATGTCATATTATCCATAATTGTCTCTCACTTCTTATCAACATCTTTGAAAAACACTATCTTTCCTTGGGAAAATATTGCATATTTATTCAGTTCTATTACACAGAAGGAATTGTGCAGGTGCAGTTTTGGCAATTATTGTACACTTTTCTTCAGACTCTTTTCTGCTTTACTCATCAAGCTCAATAGGAAACAGTCATACTTTTTTCACTGTTTCCTTTATACCCGGGCTTCCATATATTATCTTGGAATCGTAAATCGGTTCTAAGCCTCCCCACATGTCCAGCTCATCAGGTGTTAAAGCAAATGTTAATATTAGTATCCTTGTTCTGTTGGAGAAATGATGATGTGCCAAAATGCTAGCAGGTTGAAAGTGCTTAGATATGCAGAACTACATATTTTTTGCAAGGGTGGCTCTCTCTTTAAATCTTATTCATAGCACTTTTATTTCCTACATCTTTCTGGCAGTAATTTTCCGGGAGAAATATAAATCCTAAAATGAATTTATTTGTTACATTGGTCGTCCTAAAACAAAAAATCAAGCCCTAATGTTAACAGAAATGATATGGAAGGTTCTGTTTCACCTTATGAAGGAATCTTTGCCCAAATCATTGTTAGCATGGAATTCTTCACTGATGAGAAATAGCAAGTAATTAGACTTTTCTTTTCCTTTATATTATTCCTTCAGTCAGTTAGGTGGGTAAAATACAAATTTAGCTTCATTTTTTTTCCTTAGGTACTTTAAAAAATGGTAAAGATGATCCTTAAATTAATATAGATTATAGTTGGAATTATTCTCAATATTAGTAGCAAAACTATCAAGCTAAGCTAATTGTAGCTATGATAGAAACTTCTTCTTCTATGTCCCAAATTCCTATCCACCAAAGTCAATGGAGTAAGGTGCTAGTTTACCTGTTTTCAATACTTTGTTTAATCCCAGGCCTGTCACAATACCAAGCACAATAGAAATAAAGACTGGAATAGTTGATGGGCAGGATTTGCCCTGGTGGGTAAATGTTGCTAGAGAAATATCAAGAAATACATTTTGTTGCTGTTGTTGCTTTCATCTGAAAAAAGTCGTGGTCCATTGGAGTGTCCAAACCTTTCTATTAAACAGATTTTATGACAGTGCATATAGATACAATTTCCTCTGCAACAGATTATTTTGCCAAATAGTGAAAATGCTGACACCATCGTTCAAGACTTAGCCCTAGGAGAGTGGATTACCTTCATTTAAGCTCTTTACTTTTAATTGCAATTTATAAGCAAAACCCAGAGTTCTGTTTTCAAAAGTTCTAATCTATCAGATGGAGCTAGAAATTTTTGTATTCACTAAAAAATTATATTTATAGATCAAGCACTTATTGCAATGATTTCAATGTCTACATATATGGTGGTTAAGAGAAGAAATCATTTTCTTTGTATATGAATTACTAGAGAGATATTCAAGACAAGCATTTTCAAGTAACACTATATTGCTGGCCCCTATTGCTTTTCTTTTCTAAATGGGGCAGGAGTGCAGTTAAACACAGGGCAGGAATGTGATTGGTCCATGGAAAGCCAATCAGAATGCTTTGTCTGGAAACCTCCAGTCAGCATGCCAAACTATATGTCAGGCTAGTCGATGCCATGAAATCGCCTTTACTTCCCAATTTTATTTTTTTAACAAGATGATAAAAAGCAGAAGTAGAGAAAAATCTAACTATGATCTTATGCGATGGAACTTCAAGGAAATACTTTCCCCCATTCATTTCTGAGGACGAATACGGCAAAACAATTGGTGAGAATGGGCTAAGTTAAAATACAACAACTACAACAACAACAAATCAGTTCTCACCTCTGAATACAGTCTATAGATAAGACTTATTTGTATGAATTTCCAAAGAATGAACAAAACGCATTCTTTTTAATGTTTCCCTCCTGCTCCTGAAAATAAATGACTCTGCCAAGATTCGCAATGGTGCTATCCATACCCCAATGATAGGTGCTTTGTTGAACTGCCTCACTTGCTGGCATAATTTCCAGAAGTTAGGCTCCTAAGCATAAAATATTCTATGTTTGTCCTGAATATTTTGCTGTGTGAGACAAGCTGAGTACAATTTATGCTTCAGTGTGTCCTACAGCAACTGAGATGTCATATTGCACAATGCGGAAGCTAAATCTACAGTAATTTATTGTATACCTTTAGAGTGGGTTACTTTTACCTTTAATGTTGTTAAATGGTTCCATTGCCTCTGAGGGATTATTTGCATATATTTAACAGAATGCAGACCCGGTCACATTTGTTTCTAATGTCTAATTAGATGTGAAGGAACCTTGACTTTAATATTATGCTTTAAATTTAACTCCGGTGAACTGTGACTGAAAATGATATTACAGTCTATTAGGTATGATCTGAAAAAATAAGCATGTAATTTGTAGCATTATTATTACAACCCCTTTTACTGCATATGTTTCAAACATTATTATAAAATGAATGTCACTACCATTACAATTTTGACATTTTAAATGAAACCTGTATGAGGAGTCATAAAATTTAAATAAAAGAATATTCCATACTATTAAAGTTAAGACCTATTCATTTTCTCATAAACTTGAAAGTCTGTATTTAATCTGTTTAGCTAGTTAACTAATCGTTTTTTGTTAATGCTGTGGCAGATAATTTTGCATGGTATATGAAGCACTGCTTATTTTAGTGAAGATTAACCATTAAATTTTAATTGGCATTCACAACTTAACAGTAATCTTCTGCACAACAGACTTGCATTCGCCGTTTTAAGTTTTAAAGAAAATATGTAAACATCATATTCTGAAGGACCCTAAAATTTCTTAGGTTGCTATTGTCCTCCCCCAAAAATGCTATATTTAGTTTCATTTTCAACGTTTAAAGTATAGTTTTCAACTAACTTTTAGAAATGCCCTGAGGTGATGGTTAGGGGGAAATGGTGGTTTTTGTGCAGAAAATGAAGAAATAATAGATGATAAAGGATTTAAAATGGCTGACCAGGTGTGCCTGGCATTTGTAGAAATAGAATTTGTAGGAATTCTATTCCTATAGGCATTTGTAGTAATAGAATTGACCCTGATTCCTGTGTTACAGTAATAATGGATACCACTGAGCTCAGAAAGGTAACAAGGAAGAGAGTGAGGAGAGGAAGTAAGAGTTCAGGCTATATAAATACATTTGTTTAAGAGTTGTTTTTTGATACACAGGTGCTCAAAAAACATTCTGATGTGAAAGTTCGTTGATATTTTTATTTATAATAGTGAGTAAAATGAAACAAATAACAAAGATGTATATTGGAACTTTACTCTTATTAATTCTTTGAGCCACTCCTTTGTTGAAACATAATACTTTACAAATATCGCAAGCCTATTTCATCCGGGTTTTTTATGTTACTCATAATACAAGGGCTAAACACTCAGCACACTCTTAAGCATAATCTACATTATTGCTATTTTCTCCATTACTTTTGTTAAGTCTATATGGTCAACAAAACAGTAGGGTAAGTCCTGTCTTGTAACATTTGCCAGTTTCTATGATGTAAGTTCTCTCATCATGGCTAATTTTAAGCTATCAATGCTATGTCACTAAGTGTGGAGTTGGGAAGAGGTTCGCAGTAACCCATTATTATGTATGATTTACACCATGTAGACAGAGTAGATATAAATAATCTTAAGAGCTTAGATAATAGTAAAATATACTACTACATTAATGAAGTGATGAGAGTTTTGAGTAATTACTTTTGTTTTTAATATAATTTAATTGTCTGAATATATACTTTAATTTTTAATAATTGCTGTTTAGCAACAGGCTCACAAAATCCCTGATAATTTAGCAATTCGACATTCAGAAGTAGGGTGAGTCAGCTATCACTTCTGCTCTGTAGACAATGGCTTTTGAGAGGGAAAAGTAGAAACAGGAAGCTCTGATAATAGTCTGGGGGAAAGATGATGGTGGTTTGAGCCAGGGAGGAGGTATTGGAGGTAGTATGGAATAGTTGGATTTGAGATCTGTTTTGAAGGGAAAATCTAAAGAACTTGCTGATGAATTGGATATGATAGTTGCACTTAATGCCTTAACATCCTCATGTTTGAACTCAGATCATTTTGTTTTTGTCAATTTTTTGACTACATCTGTAATTATCTTTCTGTAACTTTTAAGCAACACAAATAAATGCCGAACAGGTAAGCTCAGTTAACAACTTCAATCTTATAACAATTAATGCAACATTATTAAAACTAGAGAGAAATAAGCCCAATTAAAGCAGCATCAGGGATTTGTAGAAATGTAGATATTTGTGTTCTGTTCTCGAACCGCTTCACAATCCAGATGTTCTTTTGTTTGCTTTTCCTTAAGTCCATGTTGATGTTAGTACATTAACAGTTGGGTATACCACAAAGAAATCTGTGCACAATCAATTATTTAGAATGATGCAGCACTTTGTACATTTGATGAAGGTAAAGCTCTGTGCGAATAATGTTAATACTTGCAAAAGAGATATGTTCTTTATTTTTAGAAACTATGTTCTTAAGAACTCTGATTTCTGTTAACTCAATCAGATTCTTCTTATTTTCAACTATAATGCATGTTTTAGCACATAGATGCACAATTTCTTTTAGAAAGGATCAAATGTTCACTACTTATCAACATAAATAAGCCGTTAGGTAAAGACAGAAAAGTTCACAAAATTCACATTCATTTTAAGAAAGGAATTTAATCACAGATCTGTTTTTTAGCTTTCATCCCTGTGCAGTGTTAACCATGTCTTTCCAGCAATTAAAGGAATTAAGGTCACCTACCCATGCTCTGTGAACATGCCCCACTGTCTCTGGGTGAGTGCTAGAAAATTTCAACAAGCGATGATTAGATTAGCCCTTAAATTACAACTCCAATTAGAAATATTATTGATAATTGTGTTTATTATTGCTCCTGAAATGAGTCAGCTTATTTTCCCCCATTTGCGATTTAATATAAATTTAGAATTGATTCCTCCTGGTTTGCAAACATTTTTTAAAAATCAAGATTGGAATTGACTCCCTGGTTTAAGTAAATAATGTTTTCACACTATCAGTGCCTTATTGAATGTCTAAAACTTAAGAAAGTCACAGACAGCAGATCAATGCCTTTTTCCTTTACATTCGGAGTGGAAAATTGAGTTTGAAAAGAGTAACTGATTATTTCCCAGAGAAAAAGTTACTGTTTCCTACTAGTGCACTCGCCTTATCAAATGCATTTTGCTGTGTCCTTACTAAGGTCAGTTGACAATGAATAACTTGTACTCCCACTTTTCATCAATAACCCTGTGCAATTCAGAAATAACCCTGTGCTATGGGACTAGGAATCCAGATTTCAGCCGTGTGCATTCAATTCAACCAGCTACATGGCTATTCATAGACACTAGTTTCAAATATTCTCATCACTGAAAATAAGGGAGCGAAGTTGAGTTCTAAGGTCTTTTTGATTTATAAGATAATCCTAGGGTTTTCTATTTATGATCATTTTGATTTTCATATCTTATATATGAAGAATCTGAAAATAGCAAAATGTTATATTAAATGCATCAAAAATCACTTTTCTTTACTGTTTGCATTTAGTATTTGGAAAAAACCTTACTTTAATTGAAGTTGGTTCCAACGACAAATGTATAATATGAGGCAGTCGGAAATGATATCTAGCATGTGTCAGAGTTAACTATTTTATTCAAATAAGTGTTTAATGAACTTTACAAATAAATGTTTCTAATATATGTTTTTCTTGTTGTTGGATTTTGTTTCTTTGCTTCACTGGATGTCAATAATTAACTGAGAGATTCATTCATGATTTTTTTCTGTAGAGCCCTAATTTAGTAATATGATATAGATTATTAGAAAGCATTTATCACATCCATTTAACTTCTACTGCTACTAAATACATCATTATTTTTGTTAAAGGTCACATTTCTATTGAATATACTAAGGAAAATAACTATAAAATCTTGCAAAAAATGTTTTGAAAGTTGGGATAGATCAGGATAAAAAGTACCATAAGAATTAAAAGGATTCAGAAGACTAAACAAGTAGGAGAAAACAAAGAAAAAAGTAAGACACATTTTTCTGCTCTCTGGCCCCATTCTGAGCTCAGTTTCCCACTAAATTTGCCACTCCAGAGTAAAGTGTTTGAGCTTCCACATCTAGTCTTCCAGGAATCCCATATCTGTCTCAACTGCAACCGTCATGAGAAATCAGGAGATGAGAATGGCTGTGAGAGCTGGTCTCTTCTCTCTCACATTTTCACATTTCTGGATTGTTTCTGCTTCCACTCCAACATATTTCATTTCTGCTTGCTGCTCTTCTCATTGTCTCACTCAGAACATTGCAATTTCATGTCCACCCTCTCTTGACAGCCCGTTTATTAAAGTGACCCCTGAAATCTTCCCATGCTGTAGACATTCAGTTCTTCATTGACCCAAAGCTCTGTACTGACTTTAGACAAGTTAAGACATTTCACACTCAAAGTTGTAAACTGTGCTAACAGGGTCCTCAGAAACATATCTCAACACACTAAAGTCAAAAGTCTCCCTGTCATGCCACATACCTACCCTTTGCATTGTTTGTTTTTCCTTTCCCCATAACCTACCTTATAAAACATATCATTTTTTTGATACTGCTCTCCCTACATAGTTTTCTCTCTGCCTCCATCCAAATACCTTATTTAAAATACCTGGATATTTTTCTTTCAGAAATAAAAATCATTAACATTTTTAAATTCCATTGTGACTTCTAATAGTGATGTTCAATTTGTTTTTAAATAATTGTACACATTTAATAAGAGATGCAGGTTTTTTAAAAACCATATGTTGAAATTGAGCTTATTTTTTGTTTCTACTTCTTCACACCCTGAATCTAGGCTTTTTCCTATTATTTGGTTCCCACTGCCCCTCCAGTACAAATTAAAGAAATGTTCTGTGATGCCCACCGCTACATCGAGCTTCACTACTTGAAATCAATAGCAGCTTTTTATTATGAGTTAGAAGAGTAGAGAACCAGGACGACTTAGAACTTCTCATATTCACAGCCATATAACTTACTTCCAGAATTCAGTGTTTGATTCTCCTCCCCTAATTATAACCTTCTGTTCCTCTACCTGTCTGACTTCCTTACCCACAACCTGTTCTTTATCTTCATTGCAGTCTTTATTTATTGAGACCTCCATTTGTTCCCAAGCCATCATTTTTGCCCTGTCTACCCTTGACTCTTTCCACATTCTGTGACCTATGGGCAGGTACCATGGCTCACCCATGGTGCTTGTCTTTGGTTCCGAGGAAATAACACTACCGAATGTCTGTTTTCCTTCCAAATGGCCAAAGGTTATCAGAGAAAGTCAAGAAAACATCTATTAAAAAATCATGCTACTTAATGTCAGCTGGGCCTTCACTGCTACTTGCAATCCTTTTATCCTTATATATTTATTAAACATCAAAAATCTGAAAAATCTTTTTGGGCAGTCACAAAGTTAAAAGATTGGGTGTGCAAGCTCATGGAGTCAGAGAAAGGACAATGCGAACCCCTGGAGCAGGCTGGTCTAAGACAGGAATGACAGACAAGACCCAAGAGAGTGGGGTCAGAGGAGAGCCCAGAACAGCCTCCTTGGCAGAAGTGGTGCTGCTATTTGCACATGCTCGAATGTCTGTGCCCAGAGCCGACAAAGATAAATTCCACTGTGGTTGAACAAATAGGCTTTCCTCATCCTCAGCCAATAAATATCCCATATTCTGAATAGGCTCCCAATTGACTTCTTGGTACAATTTGAGTTGATGGTCTGCACAGCTGTGTAGAAATGAGGGCTTGGGTTACATCACAGACAACCTCTCTGACTATAATTGCCCCATTACAGGAGTGATCAACTGAGACGCCATTGCCAAAAGTCCCTTACTGTGAACTCCCCAAGACCGGATACAGACTGTTTTTGATGGAAGGCCAATTGCTCAGGGATTTACTGCCGTTAGTGGTTCTATGGAAGGCAACGAGGCTTGCTTTCAGGGCATAAGGAAGAAACCATCTGTTTGCTCAGACCTTTGCCTAAGTGCAAGCCTTGTAGTCCCCCGAGACTTCACTGATGTTGTTGTTATTGTTATTCTTCATTATTTATTGATCATCAGAAATACATAATGTACTGAGAGATGATAATGTGTATGGGAAATATAGTTTATGTGTATGAAAAATGCTCAATCTAATACACTATACATAACGTTAGGAAGAATAGTGCTGCTTATTTGGTAACTGATGGAGTTAACTATTTAGAGATAGTAGATTTTGTTTTGCTTTTCCTTTAGATAGAGTGAGTGTTTAAAAAGAAATGTAAACTACTCTTACTACTGGAATCCATCAAAATCATCTCATGTGTGATCGGCTCACAGAACTTATTTGATGTAGATCAGTTTGCATTCTCTAAATAAATAGTCCCTCACTATTTTTTTTTCCTTCCTTTGTATTTTTTTTTCTCTTTTCTTTCCTTCCTTTTCATTTATTCATTCATTTTTTAAGAAATATTTGTACATATGTATTATGTGTCAGACATCATGGAATCAAAGATTAATGAACTACTATCATTATTTCAAAAGCTTATCTTTTTGAAAAGCAGCCAAAGCAATTTACCATGTATCACCTCGCATCTTGGTAGGAATACTTAGATGTTTCCCTTAAGATTAATAACTTCATAATTAGTATTGTGGTTAAGATCCTTAATAGCACAATTACAAGAATATTTATTATTTATTATATGGATGACATCGAAGGGAAATATCCATATAACATTTAAAAATTTGCTTCAAATCAAATTTATGATATTATAAAAATATAAGTTTAGGGATACAGAGTGTGGAAGATATTTTTTATTTTAGTAATGTTTCTTCTCTCCAAATGGTAGAATTTTCTTATTTTTTATCTAGTTCTAACCTCTTTCCATGATAAATGTCTTTGTCTAAATTTCTCACAAAGTAATTTTCCAAGATTCAAAGATAGGTGAATATTTACAAATCAATCATCAACTAAAATAAAACTAAACATGTTTTGGAGTATTAAGCTTCCATGAAATAAAATTAGCAATAATTCAATGTATTTTCTTTAATTAAAACGCCATTAATATGCTATAGGATAAATATAGTAACATGTTTTAACATTTAGTTACATAGAGTTTTCTAACTCTGCATCTGTGGTATCAGAAATTTTCAATAGTTGGGATAAAATATTGATGCTTATTTTCTGTGACCTTTGTAAACATCAATGTCTCTACAGAAGTTCAATATTTTCTTTTGAATATTGAGAGTTTAATGGAGAGAATACTAAAGAAAAACACATCCATTTTTAGACATATGCCCATATATACAATTTTTTCACTGATGCTTTTTTTCTCACTCATAGTAATAGTTACTCACTAAGCAACTGATTTATCACCATGGAGTTAATCTAAATGGCTAGAATTGACCAAAGTCCATATATCATCCTCGAAGGAAGCTGTATTCATTCATAGAATTTTCTTTGAATTTAGAAAAAAAAATTGTGGTCTGAATATTGTCTTGAATAAGCATATATGAGAGGCAAACATAGCTCTTTAAATTTCTCACATAATAGTAGAATTTGATTCTTTAATATTATAATTTCAATGATTTCAAATTATAGTCTGATAATTACAATTAAAGTGTATAAGCAGAATATCCATGACTTAATTGTTCTATGCATGTGAGCTCCACTGAGAAACTTTAAAAATTTTAGAAATGCTCTGTGCATTTTGATCTGGGAATTATAAATCAGTACTTCATACTTGCAAGTATTTCTTGATCTAATTTCTTAGAATTTCTCCTAAATAAGACTTTTCAAAACAAACTAGTCATCTAAAACCTCTATAATTTATCCATCATTCACGCACTCATTCCTTTTAATCAACAAGTATTTACTGAGTTAATACCAAGTGCAATGCATAGTGCAATGTGTCAGACATACAGGAGTAAATGAGTTCCATGAGACGATTTCCTGTTATTCAGAGCTTAGTGAGGACTTTACCATTTAGGCCATCTCTATCTTAAATGTCTGTGAGTTAAAGACTCAGGAGCCTGGGCTGAATTTTCAAGCACTTTGAACTCTTGACTAGATGTCCTCATGTAATACAAAATCTCCCCATTCATACCTGGTGTCTCTGAGCATGTTTATATAGCACAATAAGAAAGAGGTCACAATTAGTTCTCCAGAAGAAAGGGATTATCAAGGAAACAAACTACGGAAAGCCAGCTTCCCCAGATGGCTTCCAGTGATCCTCACCTTAGTCTTGACACCTTTGCATAAATCTTCTAACAAACAGAATATTACAGGGATGGGGCTTCTGAGAGTACGTTTGAAAAAGACTGGCTTCCATCTCTCTGTCTATCTCTCTTTTTCTGATTGCCCTCCCTGGGGGAAGTGAGCTGCCATGTCATGAGGCAGCCCTATGGAGAGGCCCACAAAACAAAGGACCAAGACCTGACAACAGTCATATGAGGGACCTTGGAAGTAGATATCCCACTTCTCCATCAAGTGGAGTTTTCAAATAAGTCCACAGCCCCGGTCTACAGTTTGACTATAATTTTAGGAGACTCTTTGAGCTGCAAGCACTCGGCTAAGTCATGCTTGAATTCCTGACCCACAGAAACTATGACATAACAATGTTTGTTATTTCAAGCCACTAAGAGATACTAAAGTTCCACGGTCTTTCTTACCTCAATGATTTTTATTTTTTATTTTCACAACAGTAAAAAATGGGTATTCCTGGAAGAGCATCTTTCCTGGGCAGCTTTTTTCTAAGTGATGACAAAGGACTAAGGCTTCTTTTATGTTGTAACAGTGCCCTTTTTTAGGATCTAGGGAGTTATTTTCATTCAGCCAAGAAAGGGGAAAGATCACAAATAGATGGAGACTCCTTGGGGCGGGGGGAATTATAGGCTTGGAAATGACCTAAGTCACTTCCATCTACATTCCATTGGCCAGAACTTAGTACCAGGGCAACACTTAATTGGAAGAGGGCTGGGGAATGTAATCTAGTCATGTGTCACGAAGGAAAAGGAAGTGCTTTGGTAAACAACTTGTCGCTCTCTACCGCATGAGGCTTAGAGTGACTGGGCCAGTATGAAATAAAGAGATGGAGAGAAAGAGAGAGAGAAGAGAGGAGAGAGGAAAAAGAGAGAGGAGAGAGGAAGGAAGAGAGAGAAGAGAGATTAAAATACTCCAGACAGAGGAAACAGTTCCCTGGGAACTGAAGGACTTTACCATAGGAATGGGAGAAAAAGAAGAGAGACCAGAATCAAACAATGACCTTTCCTTTTCTCTGGGAAGTGAATAAAGAAGCAAATTGGAAAAACAACAAGAAGCTAATTATGAAGAAATAAAATATATATCTTTTAGAAATGTCATTATGCCCCCGAACTAGCATATTTTGAGATTCCAAAGTGTCGATGCCAATTACCCAGGTCAAATTCTAACAAGATATCAGGATTATCTCAAGCATAAGGACACCGACGCATGACAGCCAGTCAAACAGGTTTCACGTACAGCTGTTTGAGTGCATTTAAGTTATCCTTAAGCTAACACTGCAGCTCTCTTCCATAGGACAGTGTAGAAAACAAAAGAGCACATTTCCAACAAATTTTCCTGACCAACAATTTGGTTGTCAACCTATTGCTACTATTATATGTTTTAAAATATATTTTGATTGGCAAACATTTTAACCTCTTTGTATTCTGATTTGTTTTCTTTGTATTCATATTTCAGCCTAATAAATTTTAATGTGTCATCCGATAGAGGATAAATATGATAAGAAACCATATAAGAGAGAGATTTTCAAGAAATAAAAGAGGATTTGTGTTGCCAATTATACTTCCTTTCTGAAACTAAAAATTGTCTTGTTTTCTTAGTGGTCCTGGTGGGAAATGAAAGAAACTAAACCCAGAAAATTTTTGCTGACAAAGACAAAAGTACTTTCATAAATTTAATAAAGAAACAATTTTACTCCCATGATTCATTCTTATTTGTAAAACCATAGTGTTTAAATTATATAGATCGCAGAATGGAAGAGAAAATATTGTATTAGATCCTATAAACCATTAAGAAATATTTTTAAATAATTAAAGGATAATTTAAACAAATATTTTCAATAGATGTAAAATCTCTTTCATGATAACAATAACAAGTGATGAGCCCAAGATTTACCGTTATTTTGAAAGCTATGCCCTTTAAGTCTGAGGAATGAAGTTTAAGGTTTTAATGGAATCTGTTTTATATCAAATAAGTGTTTGGGAAAAAGCCAGTAAATCTTATTTGAACCTAAAAGATGAATAGATGTTTCTCAACGATTGTGAATTCTGCTCCTTCCATTTCTATTTGTATATTAAAACTTTAGAAAAAAATATTAGTTGAGACGATTTTGGCACACTT
>NW_011888873.1:5027805-5029700 GCF_000151845.1 Pteropus vampyrus | reverse complement strand
ATTGCTACTATTATATGTTTTAAAATATATTTTGATTGGCAAACATTTTAACCTCTTTGTATTCTGATTTGTTTTCTTTGTATTCATATTTCAGCCTAATAAATTTTAATGTGTCATCCGATAGAGGATAAATATGATAAGAAACCATATAAGAGAGAGATTTTCAAGAAATAAAAGAGGATTTGTGTTGCCAATTATACTTCCTTTCTGAAACTAAAAATTGTCTTGTTTTCTTAGTGGTCCTGGTGGGAAATGAAAGAAACTAAACCCAGAAAATTTTTGCTGACAAAGACTAAAGTACTTTCATAAATTTAATAAAGAAACAATTTTACTCCCATGATTCATTCTTATTTGTAAAACCATAGTGTTTAAATTATATAGATCGCAGAATGGAAGAGAAAATATTGTATTAGATCCTATAAACCATTAAGAAATATTTTTAAATAATTAAAGGATAATTTAAACAAATATTTTCAATAGATGTAAAATCTCTTTCATGATAACAATAACAAGTGATGAGCCCAAGATTTACCGTTATTTTGAAAGCTATGCCCTTTAAGTCTGAGGAATAAAGTTTAAGGTTTTAATGGAATCTGTTTTATATCAAATAAGTGTTTGGGAAAAAGCCAGTAAATCTTATTTGAACCTAAAAGATGAATAGATGTTTCTCAACGATTGTGAATTCTGCTCCTTCCATTTCTATTTGTATATTAAAACTTTAGAAAAAAATATTAGTTGAGACGATTTTGGCACACTTTATCATTTTAAAGAATGTTTCTTCCATCGGAATAAAAGGCCATCGTTTATAGCTAAATTATTGAAATGACATTAATTTTGAAACAATTTAGTTGAAGAAAAAAACTGGAGATGTCACTGCGATAATTCTACGAGCACATCACCTTGTGGTTCAGTGGAATGGCGCTTGACTTTATGCTCTGTCCTGACCTCTCTTCTTGTCAGGCATTGCAATTTGGGACTAGTTATTTGTCATCTCTGATGGGTCTCTTCTAGCATATATGCTACCTTGTGTGACTTCAAAGAGGTCTTACTCCCCAACTCTCAGGCATCCTTGAGCCTGCCTACTGCACAGGGTGGTCCTGAACCAACAGTATCTATGGCACCTACCTACAGGACCAAGTGAAATAAAAGCCCTGTGTAAAGTTTAAAGCATTGTTCAAATATGAAGCACCATCATCTAGATCACAGGCTGTAAAGGGCCGGTGAGCCAATACTTTAGGCTCTGCAGGCCTATGCCTTCTCCATTGCAACTACTCAATTCAGTTGTAACACAGAAGCACATAAAGATGATGAATAAATAAATGAGTGTGGATGTGTTCCAACAAAGCATTATTTATGAACACGAAAACTTAAAATTCACATCATTGTCATGTTTCACAAAATATTCTTCTCTTCGTTTTTTTTTCTAAACATTTAAAAATGTATTATTCTTAGTTCACAGGTTATATAAAAATGGGTGGTGGGCTGGATTTTGCTAACAAGCTGTAGTTTGATGATTCCCGATCTAGATTACTTACTTAATTACTTGAAAAATCTCAAATCTTGCTACTCAGAGTGCGATCCTGGGAGCTTCTTAGAAATGTAGACTCTTAGGCCCCTACACAGACAATAGAATCATAATCTGCATTTCTAGCAGAATTTCCTGGATGATTCTAGTGCTAATTTAAATTTGAGAAGCTTCATTGTGGAACACAGTTAAGAATCAGGAAGAACAGAGAAAATCTCAGGCATTCTAAATAAACATACACCGCAAAAGTATACACTAAAAGCTGCGCAATTACTAATACAAGAGCCCTTTAGGCCCTCTCCCAGAACTAAATTTTATATAAATTATGTATTTGTATGTGTGTGTGTATACATATATATATATGTATACG
>NW_011888873.1:5009854-5027755 GCF_000151845.1 Pteropus vampyrus | reverse complement strand
AGGGCATCATCATATTACGCAAAATGCAGTAGCTGATGTTCATAGCGATAACCCCAGGGCAGCAAGGAAAGGTTAAATTATGTTCACTGTTCTCTGCTTAAGATTGGGACATGTCCTTGCATTTTAAGAAGATTTCCATCAGAGGTAGTTAAAATGAAAAGAATGGTTGTGCTTAAAGAAGGTTACCTTCGATTATTTGAAAAAGTTTTTATTTAGAATGACATTCTCCATTGGAGCTAGATAGCCATGGCTTTGTCTTTCTAAATTTTCTAATGTGTTAAATTTCACTTACCATTCTTAAAGATGGGCATCTCAAATCTTTGATTTCACGCTTCTCATTTGAGGAGGCAAGGTCATCTTTGTTTTATTTTTCTTTTCACCTTTAACTTCTTACTAAGATCAGAAAGCTGCTGTTACAGGTGAGCAGGTGATCGTGGAAGTAAGACAAGCAAATCCTATTACTTCCAAACTTTCTAATTGTTCTCTCTCCTCGAACAGAATTCTCTGAACCATTGTTTTACTACTCATTTCTCTTTCCATTTATCTCATTTTTTAATTTCACATCTACTTACACATTAAAAAATGAGTTATGTTATCCTGTGACCTTCTTCCCCACCCTGGCATCCAATGTAACAAAGGGGATAAGTAAATAGATAAAAGTAAGGTAAATGTATATTGTTTTATTTTTTGGTGGGCCAAATTCAGCCCACTGTCCACATTAAAAAAAAAAAAAATTGTAACCATGTATGGTGACGGATGTTAACTAGACTTACTGTGGTGATCATTTCACAATATATGCAAATGTCAAATTATTATGTTGTATACTTGAAACTAATACATTGTTATATATCATTTATATCTCAGTAAAAAAAGAAAAATACATAGATAGCTGAATAGAGCTAAAAAAATGAAATGATTGTCATAAGTAGTATACCCAAACTAAATATTTTCCACCATTACAGGATTAAGCAAATCATTATATTCCTCCCTTAAAACAGTAGAGCCTAGGACAGCTAAAGTCTGAATGAAGACTGATTAAGGAACCGGCTATAATGATGACAGTTTAGAAGTTAGTTTCACATCCTTCTTTTTCCCTGTTGGATGGTAGGTGAGAGGAGACAGAAAGGTATTAGAGAGGGTAGAATTAGAATATGTAGAAAAACACCAGTAGAGAAAAAAGGAGAAACCGACTGTGATAGGACCAATTCTGATTTCTTCCCTGAAATTCTAATTGAGAACTCAGGCATGGCAGACTGCAGAGGAGTCTACTTCTTTGAGCTATGGTCAGGCCTGTCATTGATATGATATCCAGTTCCTAGGCAATTCTCCCCTGTATGCTATATTTAAAATTAAATGGCAAAATGATCTGCATTAATGAGAGCCCAGAGCACCGTCAGTACACTAGTAAGAAAGTCATACTTATGGTAATTCAGTTTCAATAGGTTGGTCTTGTAAAGAGAATGGCTGACAGCAGGTTATCAAAGCAATTTCCAGGTGGGCAACTGAAGATGGGCATTCTGACTGAATAGGGACAAAAGAAATGCTTCAAGGACATAGTGAACACACTTTGTAATAACTTGGGAAAGCCAGCATTAGCTCAAAAGTCAAGCGGCATAGTGCAGTTGGCAGAGAGTAAATGAGAAATAATTCTCATTTACAAAAATCATGGCACTAGGAAAGAAGCAACCAACAACAGGCCCTCAAGTTGACAACTACGATCATAAGTCATAAATTAAGATACATGCACATCCATCTAAAATTATCTTTACATTGCAAATTAGCTGTTGCAGAAGCACCCATAAACAAAAAAAAAATTTCATATGCAAAAGACAATAATTATTTATTGCCAAGTTGTTTTTTCCAAAATCAGAAAACACTGATTTTCTATTCAGTATTTTTTCCCCAAATATGTACTATCTGTTTGGCACTCTGTGTCCAATGCTAGGCACTGGAGACTCTGTGGAAAAGAGAACAAGCCCATATCTTACCCTTATGAAGCTTACATTTTAATTCTCGAGTAATTTGATAAAGTCTCTCCTTTCTGACTGGAAAAATACCTAATTTTGCTATTCTGTTAATAAGAATGTTTTTTCACTATTTCCCAGCATTTTCTCTTGGAGTTTTAATTGTGGATTAATTATATCCACACATTACCATTTGTGTTTGTTTTATAAGAGTCCAGATTTCCCACTCTGTGTTTTAAAAACTCAAGATTTAACAGAAGTGAGGGGTTTTGCAGAGGAAAATATGTTTACTTTCTCACCTAAGGAAACATTCGTCATTGACCCCTCTCCTCAAGTGCAGAAGGCTATAGTACACCTTAAACTGTCAACAACTTTCAGGGTTTGACATGCGATATGAATGACACATTGATATCTCTCAAATGAGAATTCGCTTTGAGAGGTACCCAAGCTACCCTGTGGCAGGCTACTCAAGGATGAGGAAGAGATTTTGGCCCCAGATCATCCCCTTATAAATGTTACACAGAGGAAAACAGAATAAGACAGCAGTATCTCAAGTGCCATTAGAGTGTGAATTGAACAAAAGTGCATCTCTCTGTATTTCAAGGGGTAAATGTGAGCTAAGGATATATGCTAGTCTTTCAACCAACAATAAGGGAGCCTTTTTCATTCGCTGGTGCAAGAAACATTCTGAATGTGAGCACGCAAAAGGGTGGAGCTGAAAGACTTTCCCCATGACATTGTCCTAGCAGAGATACTATTTACAACAAACATGGGTGGCCTCTGAACATCAGGGGGTGTGGCAGGCCAAGCTGACACCACCCAGAGTTTTGTCCTTAGAGAGTCTCCCATAGGCCATCCTGTTAAAACTGATGCCGAGGAGGAAACAGCTGTTTGATTATTTTAATGTAGATTTCATCCAATTACTAAAGAGATGTTTTCTGCTTGGAAGCGTTCTGATTCTTGACTGAATTTATTTAATCTGTTTCACAGAGTACAAAGGCAATAAACCTACCTTTCTTTCATTCCTTCTTTTGGCTTTATTTCTTTCACTTTTTTTTTTTACCTCTTTGGAGGGGCAATTCCTCTAATATACAAAGAAGTTAATTTTAAAAGTGTGCCACTGAAATGATATGAAAAGTACTTTAATAAAAGAGCCGTGGCTGCTCAGTCAAGTTGAAAGAAGCTTGCATTCTTGCATTTGCATAAAGTACCGTGTATGGTGCTGTTTGTTAAAGTAAGTTGAATAGATAGTACTTAAATTACATATAAATATGTGTTGTTTTGAACTGTTTATGTCAGTAAAGTAAATCTAATGACACAAACATAATAATACCTTAACTGCTTTTATAACCAGTTTACAATATTTATCGTTTGTGGAGCACAGCTAGTGTTATCTGCAATTCAACAGTAATTTTCAATCACAACCTCAAAATAGTTACCGTTAAAAGGAATCAATATGTACCACATTTTATTGCATACCCATGGGCAATAGCGTGCTGTTAATGATCACAGCTGCCAACTTATATCTATCACAGTAATTTTTCTCTTCATAAATTAAATGGAAAGAAGTGTGAAATAAACTCCAAGATCATGCTATGATATTTTAGTATCTTGTGTCGCTCTCATGCACGCTCTCTCTCTCCTTCTCTCTCATTTTTTTTAAAGTGTTTTTGTTTTTTTAACTTTGACTGTGCAGTCCCTTATTGAGGATTACCACCCACTCTGGTTTTGCTATCAATATCACTAGTGAAGCAATACCAAGAAGGCTGGTATTAGTGCTTTTTACTTTATTCCTTTCATGTCACTGAGTAAAAAAATCTAGTTCTTTAAAATCAATTCCTAGAATGTTACCTGAAAAGATCAGTCTTAGGCCAAATGCAGGTCACTATAGAAAGAAACATAGTTTAATTTGCTTCCCAAAATGTTTAAAATGTCACATTCCTAGACTATTGGTATCTGTTGTCTGTTAGAGGTGATATAACAGCCTAGTGAGGGCCAGCGTAGGTTCTGTCTTGAACGTCCTTTATCCAGTTGTTCTTCAAACAAATATACATTAAATATCACCATGTCACTTTTGAGCCTGACACTGTACTGGTTGTTGAACTTAGAAAGAAAGAAAGAGGGAGGGAAACAGAGACAGAAAGAGAGATAAGGCAGGGAGGTAGAGAGAAAGGGAGGGAGGGAGGGAGAAAAGGAAGGAGGGAGAGAGGAACTGAAATAAAGGCTGGTAATTGAGAACAAAAAATTTGAAGCCAGGCAGTCCTGGATTGGAATTTAAACCTGCTTACTAAGAAGGTATATGAATTTAGAAAAGAACCCACTGGGAATTGCCTGTTTACTTCAAGAATTCTGTTCTGATCTTTTGAATTTCTAGGATCCGACAAAACTAGACACAGAAACAAAGTGTTGATTTTACCTTTAGTAGGGTAGCACATTTCATCAGCAATCGTTTCAGACCGTACTAAGTCACCAAACTTGATCCTGGGAATTTAGAGATGAAAGAAATGAAAGTCAATTCTCAAGTGTCTCACGGCCTGGCGTTGGCTCTGTCGAGTGTATTCAGCCCCTTTCTGACACTTGAAGTCAGTTCATGGTGGTTGTTTTGCTCCTTGCAACTAAATATTCTGCTTCAGGAATGGAGGCGCAGTGAAGGGAGGTACCTCAGATCCTGACCGCCAAACTCGCAAGCCTGATGCTTCAGCACCTGTCCTTTCTTTATTCTCTCCTATTACGGGGAGGCATAGCTCCAAAGGTCAGGAGTTTCCCCTGTTCTTTGTGCACCCAACTATCTCAATAATTTTCGATCATCTCCTCTCTTCTACATCTTCAACTTTCCCCTTTCTAGTGGCTTCTTCCCGTGGGTAATTAAACATAGACCTCCTGTCTATTAGAAGATCTTCGCTTGATCCATGTCTTCCTCCAATACAGTCTTATTTCTCACTTCCTTCCCACCATCATCCTCTCTAAAGAGTTGAGTGAATTCCTTGAGTCCTCACATTACACTCTGTTCTTATACCACCCCAGTCAGTCTCTGCTCTTACCATTGTATGAAATGGTCCATGATATCAATTTGCTCACTCTTTGTCATTATTTTATTTGACATTTTAGACATATCTCACACTTGGCCACTTCCTTCTTGATACCCTGGATTTCCATGTTATCTCGTTTTTCTTTCTCCTACTCTGGAGCCTTGACTCCTTGTGTAATTCTGCCTTTACTTCATTATTAAACATAGGAATTCCTTAGACTTTGTCCTAATCATCTTTTTATCTCACTCTGTACTCACCACTTGGATTTATCTCCATGGTTTTATTAGTATTTTTATGCCGAAATATTAATGTCTGTCTATTACTTGCTAGATAACTCTTTGTGTTCTGAGCATATAGAGAATATGCGTAATCAGTATCTCTAATCAGGGGAGAATAAACAGCCTTATTGGCAACTCATCAACATGTTTAAAACAATGGATCTTTGTCAAAAACCTGTTACTCTACTCATCTATTATTGTCAAATAGCACCATCAGTAGCTAAAATGTGAAACAAACAAACAAAAAGAATTCTCTTTTGAATCTCACTAATCAGTCCTGAAGCCCCATTAATTCTATCTCTTAAATATTTTTCAGGCCAATTCTCTCTATCTCTCTTTTCACAAACTGATATCTGACCTGAACCACTGATTACCTTCATCAACTACTGTCTCTAACCCAATTTATTTACCGTACTATAGCCCAGAATGATTCTTTCATAAGTCAAATTTTAGAATCAATACCACCTTCAGGAAACATTTCAGCAACTTAGAACACCTAAGTCCCAAGTCTTTAACATGCCTTAGAGGGAGGGTGATCATATAATTTATCAGTCAGTCTTTTGAGAGTGACAGGAATAATTTTCACAACTACACCAGGACAAGTAACGCTTGGGACTGTCCCAAGTCATCTGGGACATAGGATCATTCTACCTAAAGGACCTTCAAAGGGTGGTATCTTCCTAACTTTTTGTTCTCAACTTTTGTTTTTTTTCTTCTTTTTTCCTTTCTTTTTGTTTTACTAGTCTTCTTTCAGTTCCTCAGAGTTCCAGGCTTTTCTCCTTCCAAAATCATGTTGTTTCCTTAGCCTAAAACACACTTAAACCTCACTGAAACCTCCTTAGTCACTCATGTCTCTGTAGAAAATCCATTTCCTGGAGGAAGTCTCCCAGAATGTGCTTAGGTTTCTGTCATCAGGATGCCAATACGCAATAAGTTTCTTTCACTGAACTTACCACAAGAATTACTCTTTAAATGTCTGGCTTTTAAAAGTCTAGATTGGAAGCCTATGAAGGCAGAGGACCATTTAGTCTTATCTGTCATTGTATCCTCATTTTCAATGACAGGACCTGGTTCATAGGATAGAAGATGTTCCATTATTGTTTGTTAAATAAATAAGTGAGTTACAGTGGCACAATTAAATGATATCTTGCTGAAGGGAAAGACTCAGAGCTCAGATAGGTAGTTGGACTAGATGATCCTTATGGCCTTGTGTTCCCAAAGATTGTAAAAATCTCTGTTTCAAGGTATTCTAGGTCAGTGCATTCCATGTTTTAAGCAGATAAACCTATTTCCAAGTGAAATATTAAGAGTGACATCTATATACAAAACACATAAAAGTGCAAGTTCCTCTAATTAGGTTTGAAGATTTACTGACCTCTGCCAATTTAGCCTCCCTCTGGCTCTCTCCAGACTAAATCCATTCAAGAGGAGTCTTTGGACCATAAGAAATATAGATTGCAAAACTGCTGTTCTAGACTATTGGTAAATTTTCTCAAGCAAACTTGAAACATCTGAAAGTGGAATCCAAGATGTACCTTTACCAATAAGGAAGAAGACCATGAGCTTCTCTCAAGTGTCATCCAGACATCATCACTGTTTTGCTATTATCAACATTGTATTATCATCTACTTTTTAAAATATTTCATATGCTGTTTTATAGATCATCTCCTAACTTTAATGTAATTATACCCCTTAGATCTCCCACTCACTCATTTTATGTGTGTGTGTGTGTGTATAGAACACCTACTATTCTAGGCACCAGGTTCTCAAATCTTACTTTTTACTGTTTTTCATGCTGTTCTCAATGCAAGCCAAGTCAATTCGTTCTTCTTCTAGTAATAGCTAGATTCTATTTACTAAGCAACTATTCCTGGTAAATTCTAAGGGCCTTATATCCATCACTAAATCCCTACAACAAACACTATGAATTAGATATGTCTTCATCTGCAAGATAGATTTTTATGCTACAAATGAGGAAACTGAGGCTCAGAAAGGTGAATGTATTTGCTTAAATTTAACTAGCTAATAAGGAGGAATGCTGGGTCCTAAATGAGAATTTCTCCCAGGACTGTACCTGTCACATGATCTCCTTTCCATATGTGACTTTCCCATTCCCCGGTTGTAGCTTTCTAAAGATCACCCTTCTAGAATATTTTCAACATTTTACTCTAGAATTTACTTCCTCCAGTAATCCTCCATATGATCCAACCTAAGGCTGAGTTTTCTTTTTCTTATGTTGGCATAACATGCAGGCTGTTGAAAGTGTTAATATGTTACTTTGTTATGGCTCTCATTGCCCTCTCATGTTTACATGATGACATTTTCATCTAAAATAAAAAAGCTATTATCTTCAAGAGTCTTTCTATTTGACTGTGTATATATGTGTGTGTTTGTGTAATTTTTCTTTGTAACATCCATTCTTAGTGGTTATACACATTGTAAACACTCAGACACCACTGCCTGAATTCATGACGTATAGCAACTCTTATGAAGACTACAAAGTGTAGTTAAGAGTTTAGATCCTGCAGTGGATCGTCTGACCTCAATCACTTATTTAAACTTTCTGTGTTTCAGTTTCCTTACCTGTAGAATGGAGCAAAAATTGTGCCTACCTTGTAAATTTGTTGAAAATATTAAATAATTATATGTATATATAGAATTAGAATGGCCATTGTAGCTATAATGGCTGGCTTACAGGAAGTGCTATACAAGTGATAGCTATTGTCGTTGCTATTGTTGTTATGGCATGAGTCCTTTATTCTTTACTCAACGAAGATTAATTTTGACTGAATTTCCTCAGATTTGGAGACATCAAAATTTTCAGTTCCCCCCTCCTCCCATTTACTAACCTTCCTGGTCAGAGCTCTTTTGTCATATCTATACATAGCATTGCTTATCTTTTGTTACTTTGGTTTCTCTTATTGTTTCTTTCCAGCTATCAGAACATATTTCTCTTCTTCTTTGGGTGCTTGGTATTTCAGACAATTTGAAAGATCATTGACTGATCACGGTAACAGTAAAGCTTTCACTGATTTCATCAAATTCATTTAGCAGATGGAATGCATCCATATTTTAGTGATGAAATAGGTGTTGAAGTACAAAAATCAACAGGGAGCAAAGGGGGTTTGTGGGTTTCTGTCTTGGAGCAGTTGATGGAAGCTCAAAGGAGATCTGCAAAGAACATGAAAAGTCACATTAATGATTGAGTGGGAATTCCACTGAGTACTCTCAATTATCTCTGATTTGGGAGAGAAATACAGATGATCCAAAAACAAGTTGATAACTGTTCTCCCAATTGCCTTCAAATGGAGAATTCTAATTCTAATAAAGTACTTGTACATTTACCCTAATTTCTTTCCCTTAATCAATATTCTTTCAGTTTCTTCTGTTATTTGGTAGAGAAAGCTTCAATTAGCTGATTATCTGTCTTTAGCACATTTCTTTCAGTTCTTATAGTGTTTGATTGCCTCCAAACAAAGAAAGCTAATAATCTATTTTTATCAAGGAGAGTGTTTTGTCTGCAAAAGTCAGAAAACATCTAAAATGAGCTGGGACCGGCACTTGACCCGAGGAGAAGATTTTGATAAAGCTCTGATCGGTTATCAGAGCATCCAGGGAATGGTGAAAGCACTGAGTTTAAAATCCACAAATCCTGCATTCTGATTGGGAATATATGTGAATTCTGAGATTTCCATATGGGTGTGTCTTTTTTTCTGTTCCTGGGTACTTTCAATAGAGGAATTAGGCCCACTGTGAACTCTGTCTCTGGGGAAGTCAGCTTCCACATGTAGCTCTGGATCATTCCATCCTGCTTGCCAAACCATGCTAAGTAGTAAAATCTTTTCTTAAAGTCATGTAAAGCCCCAGATTAAACAGATCCATCTTTCTTTCTTAAGCTTATTGCAAAAGTCTGACTCATGCCAGCAAAGGGTTTAGGGAAAGTAGTTTATGTTGCCTAGTTCCAAGTCACATTAAGAGTCTTACTAAGTAGCAAGGTATACTAAGACCTGGATAGATCTTCACAGAAAGAAAGAAAAAAAAAATCAGTACTAATCAAATAGTAAAATTTGGAATAAATGTTCTCTCGATACTGCTACCACTGTGTCACATTGTCGGGGTGCTTATATATGCTAGGCAAAAAACGTTTGTAAATTTGCCTGAGGTTAGCAGCTTGTTACAGGCAGAACAAAATGACACCAAAACCAGTTTGACTCAATTCCTTTCATGAATTTGAATGGTTTTGTAGATTTCTACAGTGGAAAGAATAAATTATTCTACTTTAATGATTATGAGTTTAGAAATACTGATGAAGAAAATGACAATGAAAGTAATAGGTGATAATAAAAATGCAACTCTAAAAGCATTGAGATGAAATAAGCGTTTGCATCTCAATCATTTTCAATATATTATTGTTTTTGTTTTCAATCATTTTCAATATATTATTTAAAAAAATTGTAGTTTGTTAAGTTAGATATGCCACTATTCTCAGTGAATTAGAAACTCATTAAAAATGTCTTTCAGCTCCAATTCTTTGTTAAGTAACTTTGCTAGATGAACATCTTTCATCTGTCTCTCTGGACCACTCTCCAGTCTCTCCCCACCGTTTGGTGTCTTAGGTGGCTGAACTGATTCAGTGTAATTGATGAGTACCCTTTCCCTTGGCTTCTTGTTGAGTTTAAACAGTTGGTGACACTGACAGTTCGAAGGATAGCAGGAGCAAGAGACCTAGGTGTATCTTGTTTCCTTCCCCTACAGATCGTGTTATGTTGGCTGCCTAAAAGCTCCACAGCTCCTCTTACTTGGCCCTCTTCAAACAGCTCTTTTAGGATTTAGCAACTTCTCCCTCCCTAGTGATTTGATAATGCTCCTGACCAGTGCTAATCCCAGATACTTCCACAAAGCTTCTTCCCACATGTTTGCAAAGAATGATTTTACTCTCTTCAACATTCAATATGAGTGTGCCACCTATTTCCTATCTAAATCCTGATGGAGACAGAAACCTTTCGAATTTAGTACAGTTTTAACCATTTAATATTATTCCTTCTCTTTGAAACAAATTTTCTACATTTTCTCCAACTAAAAGAAACTCTATCAAGTGTCTGCTCATAAGCGTATAGTATAATTTCTGAAACTCAGGTGAAATGTGTGGCCCTTTTTTTAATAGCAGTTTTAAGTTGTGAGTAATTTCCATTTTAATTATAGAGAAAAATTAAATTAATTGTGCATGACAGAATTAGGTAATGTCATTACCATCTCTGTATCAATTACCAGAGCCATTGGAGTCAAGAAGCTTTCTGATGATAAATAAACTGCTTGGCTGCCTGATGTTGGGAGAACTAATAATTTTTTTAGTATTTATTGAATTCTGAAATTATTCAGATGCTATGAAGAACATAGATGAGATGAAAATAGATCTGTGTATTATTATAACAGATGAAAAATCTAAATTTTTTTTTTTCAGGCGTTTTAGTTCTTTTATGAAAGGGAGTAGGTAGAAACTCACTAGAGTTACAACTCATATATCTTGATTGTCCATACAGCAACCCTTTATCCCAAGTGCATCATTTTCCAAAAATCCAAGTCTTAAAATACTTGCTAGGATTCAATATCAAAAGACCTTCTATTTCATAAAATGATTGTATTGAACAAATAAATGAGTAATTGACTTTATGCCATGTCATAAACATAGTCTTAATGGAAGTTTTAAAAAACGCAAGTATTACAGATTAATATTTCTCAAACCATCTTATATCTTGAACCACAATTATGATGAATATATTCAGGTGTTCATGTAAGGTTCTTGGGAGATTTATATAAGAAGATTGTAAGGAAAATGTAAATTTTAAATATAGATTTAATACTTAATATATCTATCACCACAAAAAATGATTAAGCTACTCTGGTTATGATAATAGGTAGCCATTGATGCATAATAAATCACTCCAAAACTTAGTGGCTTAAAAAACATTTATTTAACCCTTAATTCTATTGGTCAGGAATTTGGATAGAGCTCAGCTGAGCAGTTCTGTTTTCATGTATATTCATTTACACATCTTGAGTCTGCAGCCAGGGAAGCTGGGAGGTGGCTAGTCTAAAATCAACTCTACGAGGGGAACTCATCTTTGCTCCGTGTGGTCTCTCATCCTCCAGTAGGTCAGCCAGGCTTGTTCATATGGCAGCTGGGCAGGATTGCAAGAAGACCAGTAGAAACATGGAAGAAAGTCCTACTGCCACTTCCACCATATTGTATGGTTCAAAGCAAGTCACAGGCAGACCAGATTCAAGAAGAAGGGAAATAGCATCTATGCATTGATGAGGGGAGCTTCTAAATTCCTTTCTCAAAGCAAAAAGCGCAGAAACAGGGAAAAGTGAAGGACTGTGGACAATTTTCAGTGTACCAAAATTAGGTAATAAGGAGCAGTGTGGAATGGGAATGATGAACCAAATACTCTATTGCTCTTTCTGTGACTAAAGATGGGGAAGAAGGAAACATCATTTTGCATGTATTGACATATGCAAATAGCAAGCACATGTATAGATACTCCCGTTAAATATTTCTCAGACAGGAGGAGACCTTCTTTTCCTATCAAAACAACACTTTAGTCCTGTTTCCCTATTCTTTTGCCAATCCACAGTTTTTCATTTTTTTTTCTTGGCATTTCTGTGTTCTTCCCTTATTCACTCCCGAACTCCCAGATCTGCTCTATTCCTTCTCTGAGTGAGTTTTATTCTTCCCTAGTCTCTCTTATCCTGTTTACTCTCTATTCCAGAATTTGGCAGAAACCAAGTCAATGAAGAAAACACTCTGTCATTTGGCAACATGAAGAAACAATTAGGTGCCAGCTTCCAAACAGCTAGAGGACATTTAAACTCCAAGCGCTGGAAATCTTACTGAAATTGCAGGCGGAACAGAGGGAGAAGTACTTGAAAGACTATTAGCTAGCCAGAGCTTGGCCCCATCACGTTTTTTCCATTGCTTTTTGTAAGAAGGCTTCCATGTTCTTGTTTAAGCCAGTATGAGTAGAAGAGAAAATGGATCAATGAACATCTGTGAGAGAGTTCCTCAGAAATAATGAAAGCTTGTCTTAGTCCTTTAAAAATAAGACCTAGAGACAGTGATACCCAGAGTACAATGGAGCTCTTTGGATGCAGGTGACAATAAAGAAGAGGATTCTAAATTCCACTGATAATCTACAGTGCACTTACTCTCCGAACAGTTGCTGAGATGTATATTGTAATTGGAAGCACAAAAGTAGCTTTTCATTTCATTCCATACAGTACTGAATAGTGTACTCAGACATAGTGGATTATTACTCAAACCTCTACTTTCTATTTTTCATTGTTATTCTTTTAATACAGACCTTGCCCCTTACCCAAGCCAGAATTGTTACACCACTGAGGGTTTTTTAGACGTCACGAACCAAAGGAAGAGAACATAACGCCGTAGAAACTTGGGATTGAATAACAACCTTAAAATTCAAACTAACATCACGTATTATTGTTTGCATTTTATACTAAATAGTTAGTGGGAACAATTAGCAATTAAAGACTCTTAGGTGCAGTTATATGATTTTCTAAAATATATCCTGAATAGCAAGGATAAGTGCTTTGGCTATAAGCCAATCATCAAAAAGCCTACAGAAAACTCTAATTTAAAATGCATGCTCCTTTATGGCCATTGAATGAAGCACGTTAATCAAGCAAAGCCTCACATGAGATGGGATGACTTCAGGTATATACTTCCACCATGAAGCAAATTTCTATTTTACCCAAAATCCATGTAGTCCCATAGAAACAACCAGATTTGCACACACGTTTTCTCTACTTCACTTTTATTTTAAAAAGACACATAATAAGCACAGAAACAAAAATCTAGAACTACTTTAAAAGGACTATATCCTGACTCCAGGACAAAATTAGTATAATCTCTCTTATCCTCTAAGTCATTAGTATTTGTCACTGATACTAGGTGTTCAACCTAATGTTTCTGAGGCCCTAAATATTTTTCTGAAGCATCAGAGTGAGGTTATATCATGGTCAAGCTAATTTTGACGTTAAGTACAGTCTACATATATTTAATACTTTGAAAATTAAATAGAACATAGTGGTTTTAATTTTCTCACAATATTCATCCTTCCAAGTGGCCATATTCCCAATTATATTAAATCAATTGGACTTTGTGTTTTATTATGTATTGCATTTATTTTATTAATAACAGAGCACTGGCTTTAGTTCATTCACTATTAATAGTTGTGTAGATTTTTTTTAGTTTCCAAATCAGAAACCAATTATACAGTAAACTGTTCTCAATCTCTATTTCGCACAATTTTAAAGAACATAGAATAGAACGAAGGTGAGTGTCCAGCTTTTATAGAGCGCTTAGTATGGAAAAAGAGTGACACAAATTAAAGAAAGTAAAAGAAAAGTTTCAACTGCTCATTGACCTTACTTATTCAAATCTTTGGAATATTCTGTACATAAATAGCTGCTCCATATTGAATACCATAGCTTACATCCTTCTAACTTTCAAATGTGACAATAAAAGTAATAGTGACGTGTATGATAGAACCAACACGACTAGTGATTCTATTATATCTTTGGATATAAACTCGGTCCCTCAAACTTTACATAGCCTCAAGTCATCTTAAGAGACAGAAATATGAGACAAATAATTGAGAACAATAAAATCAATTCTCTTGTTTTTTTAAGCAGGAATGGACAATATGGACAGTAACTATTTCAAAGTTTTAAAATAAAGCATGTGAGCCAGCATATATATTAAAATTTAAAACAGATACATAAATATGAAAAATTAGAAATAAAGTTTTCATAACCAAACCTTATTTTTCTGACATGAAAATAGAAAAGCAGATGCTCAATAGCAAAATACAATATGGAAAATAGTAACCAGAGCCAGGAATTCTGTGCAAGTTGTACTTTTACGTTTAAAATAGAGTGTGGCACTAAATGAAGTTCTGAAGTTTTCCAAATTATGAATTTAATAAAATAATCTGTGATGTTGGTATGTCAATAAGGGCTTTCTCATATGGCTGTCAGTTAGGTCTCTGATGTATGCAAGCTGCATTCATGAGATGGGTTATCACGAGCTACGGGCTTACTTTTCCTTGTGCTCAAGCTAAATCATTTCCCTCAGTAACTGAAAGTTTTCTAAGACATATGTTCTTCTACTTCTGATTAAGTGAAGAATAATCTTCTTTAGCGAGTGAGACATACGAGACCTTTTGCACACATATGCGTGCTTCAGGAATTGTCTTGGATGCCTCTGGGTCTTTAGTTGCTAGTGATATGCACTTCCAGGAGATGGAGCTATGGCTCAGTCTGAATTCTCACATCTTTTCTGGCCAACTCACAGAGGAGGAAAAAAAAAAAAAAAAAAGGTTTAAAACCTCAGAATCTTTTATAAGCAGCTTAAAAAGTAATCATTATTAGATGGCATTGGGAGGTAAGAAATGGGTCGAGAACACAGATATGTAGATTAAATACAAAAAAGTTTCCTAACTTGAAGTGCTTTAATCACTAAGTTGGTACAGGAAAATTGAAAGGAGTTGAAACCCAGTGATTTCTTAGACAGAACTCAGTATTTATGACCTCTTTAAAAGGGAGAAAAAAGACGCTTTAGAAAAGGAATAAGAGTTGTTGGTGGTGATTGTTTTTAACAAAAGCCAGCTCATTTCAAAATCTGATAAGAGAATATTTATATAATTATTACGATGATTAAAATAGTGCTATTTTAGATTTTCCATCTGTTTACCCTGAAATATTTTTGCCTAAATATCTGTCCTTCCACTTGATTTTTTGACTCTTATTCATATTACCGCACTTCTCATGAGTTTGATATTTATGTTTTCATTTCACTATATACTTCTTATATAAGAAATCTCTTATTTATGACTGATTTCTCAAAGTATAATAATAGAGTTAAGTTTCCATCCATGAAGGTATTCATACAGTCATAAAAACCCATTTTCTATTGGAGGAAGACTGGTCTAGATGGGTGGCTTAGGAGATGAAGGTACTCTTCCTGGTCGTCAGCTGTTTCAGCAACGATATTGTAGTGGGAATTTTAGAAATAAACAACCGTGACAATAATACTTGTATTCGAGTAGTTTTTGCAATTTTAGATTGTTTGCATGAGTTTTACCTTCTTTGAGCCCTTCATGACTATCTGAGTGAATGTGTTTGGTGTTATAGTGTACTAAATTCACCAAGGAGGCATATGCAGGAGACAAATTTGATGGAGTCACATTGTTAGTAGGCGGGAGAGTTTTGTTTATAACATGAATCTTCTGATCCCTAATCTTATGCATTGGTGGCACGTGCAATGAAATTTCTTCACTGTTTTGTTTCGGGTCTGCATGTTTGTGCAATGATATAAAATAGCTTGGTTTTTCATAGGCACTTGTGAACACGCTCATATCTTACAGGACTTTCCGAAAATACAAAGTGTTATCAGACTGTTCACTGAAACCATGGAAGTCCCTAATGGAATCTGGGGCCATCAATTTTGCGTTATTTTAGATATTAATAAAAGCATAGTCAAGCAATTATTTCTATTAGAAATGTCAACATTTTTTCACTTTTAATTTGTGAATGATAGCATTTGGGGTTCATGTCTTCTCTTACTCTAAGCTTCAAATTCCCTTTGCAATTCTTGATTTCTTATTTTATTTCCGGCTAGTGGTGATGGCTGATAACTATTAGTTAAAATTAAATTACCATTAGGATAAAAGGTTAAATTTTCTGCTAATAACAAGATTTTTTTCTTAAGTTATAGGTATGAATGTGATTTTTATAATATATAGGTTGTCTTTCATCCTAATTTCTAGCAGCTAAAATGTTCTAACTAGGTATAAAAACTATTCATAATGGTAATAGTTTTTCAATATATGTAGATATGATAGGAAGAAAACCTGGACTTTGAATGCAGGCCTGAATTTGAATTCTGGCTCTTTCCCTTACAAGCTGTGTAGCTTGGGTAAATTATTTATCATCTCTGAGCCTTGGTTTCTTCAACCATAAAATGGGGAAATGCTGGACCTCACAAGGATGTCGTGTGAATATTAATGACATAATAAATCTTTAATACCATGAATATATTTAAGGACAGTCTTGTTACAGGGCACACTTTCTTCACTACTCTCTCTGTCTTTTCCAATCAATGATTTTGTAATCGTCCACTGCTCTCGTGTGTATTAAGCTGTTTGAGTGCTTTTGATTTTGGTCTGAATTTAACTGAGGAAACAGGTGATTTGTTTTACCGAAGAAATGAGAATTTCTTGACTTTCTGAATTATGTAAGTTTTGTTTTCTCGTTGTAAATGTGAGCAGGAGCACGCAAATACTGCTTTCATAAGACTAACGAGAAGTGAAACAAGATGAAATGAAATTATCTCTAAAAAGAATTTTCTAATAATCTCTAGTGTTTTATGTAAGTGGGGGTAAGGACTCTGCAGAAAAGCCTCTTTGGAACACGCGGCGCAAATGAACCTGCCGGCACGTCTTTGTCACCACAGAAAATTGGCTCTGAAAAGACTACTCTGTGTTGGTTTTACCTGCATGTTTTCAGTTGTCACTAGCCTACTCAGGGGACCAAAGAAGAAAGGCTTTCTCCAGGACCAGTACGTCTACAGGGGTCTGAGAGTAGGGATCTGCCAACACAAAATTAAAGTAATAAGGAAAGCACATTAACAAAGGCTCTTTTTCTTTTAATAAACATAAAAAAGCGATCCCACCAGACATGACTTTTTCCAAGTTTTACTGCAGGTAGTGCTTTTTAAAATTCTCAAAATATAAAATATGAGAGAAAAGAAAATGTGACATTTCACTTTTTGTATGTTTTTCCTCTGAGTGGTCTCATATGCTAATTATGCATATAACTTATTCTGTTTACTTTTTCTTATACATTATAGATTTAAGTTAGTAAAGGTGTCAGTGTACTACACATAGGGTCGCATCATTAATTATGCATTTTTTATAACTTTTGGGTGAATTTAATGCAAGATAGGCCAGATGCTGGTAAAGTACTTTGTAAAACTGCACTATTATACATATATAGGGTTTTTCTTTTTTTTTTTTTGAAGGCAACTGCCTCTTCTCTAAAGCAGTTCAATCTCTGGCCAATTATTTTGGCTTCTTATTTTATTGACAGTACTTACAAAATAATTTTGTAGAAAAAATTACAAACTCTACACTCTAAATGTAGTATTCTGATAACGAAGCTGATGCACTAACATTAAGATAGTGAGAAGAATATAAAATATATGTAATTTTTAAAAGGAAACAGCAGTGGTTTACATTTTTTCTCTTGCATTCAGAAGCATTAATTCTTATAATGAAGGCTGGCAAGGCATCCACCAGATAGCAGTCGTAAAGTGATGGATCAGTCTAGAGATTCTGTACTAGTTTCGCTTTCCAGACCTTACAAACTCAGTGGCTTGAGTGTCTTGTGCTTGAAATTGGTAATAATGACATGTAGAAAACATTCCCTATTGTGTAGGGAGCTTACCAGCAAGATAGGTAAACACACCATTAATCACACTATTATTTAAGTGCATGCAGAGTCATTACTAAATTATCTCTGCTAATGAAGAAGAGAAATAAAGTAGGTAAT
>NW_011888873.1:4996507-5008419 GCF_000151845.1 Pteropus vampyrus | reverse complement strand
GGTAAAAATTATGTATTGCTTTAAAAGTTGCTTTAAAAAGACACGTGCCGACTGGTATGACTCAAAGAAAATTATAAGAACTTTATTTAATAAATACCAACTTTCTTAGTCTGTTTGAGATACTATAACAAAACACCATCAACTAGGTAGCTTATAAGTAACAGAAATTAATTTCTCACTCTTCTGGACTCTGGAAGTTTGAGATCAAAGTGCCAGCTTGGTTGGTCAAGGACACTCTTCCAAGTTGAAGACTGCTGGTTATATTCTCACATGGGGAAAGGATAAGGATCTGTCTGGAGCCTCTTTTGTAGTGGCGTTGATCTCATTCGTGGCCTATTTTGGCTATAATTCTAAGTCAGGTAAGCTCAAGACTTGCATGTTCAACGTAAGAAACTTGACTTGTTTCTTCTTTGTATATTCCCCAAACTACGTAATTTTCTTACACATTTAGGTACACAGAAAATACATATTGAGCTGAAATCATTAGCATTTTATGCTACTTAAGGTAACTAAATGATATTCACCACAAAGACATGTAGAGAGCAGGCTGATCAGAGGATGGTGAAATGGCTGTTCTTACTGTGTCACAAATCTTATTTCTTTCTTTTCAACATTCTGCATAGTAAATACAATTTAGATGACTGATTCTTGGCATTAGTTATGAGCCTTTTAGTCACAAGTAAGAAATATAATTCTAAACGCTCATGCAAATATGGTAAACTGTTGGTTTCATAGAGAAAAGTCCACAGTTAATGACTTCAGGCATAGTTGGATCTAACTCTAAAACAAAATTGTCAGGAATTTATCTTCTCTACTCGGATCTGCTTTCATTTCTTTTGGCTTTATTTCAGTTGCTTTCTTTTCTCATGGTGACAAGTTGAGTATCAGGAACTTCAGGCTTATATCCTATAATAAGAAAACCCAGCAATGAGAGTACCCATTTAAAGTAGTTCTACCAAGAGTGTCTGGGCTGTCTTTTACAAATTCTGGTTTATCTGTCTTATATAATAAGCATGGCCTGAGTCATTTTCTGTAGGCTCGGGGAATAGTCCATGCTGATTGGCTGGCCTAGATTACATTTAGAATGGGATGTTTAATTCCCTGAGGAAGATGTTAAGTTGAGATAATACTAGGAAAAGTTGGAGAAATGGTTGTTGGACAGACAAAATGGCAGATGTCTTGTAAAGAGTAAGTATTTAATAATTTTCATTTAATTGAAGTTTTGATATCTCTTAAGAATCTTTACAGGCAGAAGACCAACATGACATTCAAACCTATAGATAGCCACTTTGGAAAATTTAGTCATAAATAAGTTTGTGTCTGTTTCGGGGTAAGGAGTATTTTCTAATATGAAAGAAAAAATTTTCGATAGAAATTCAAGGGCAATGAAGTTTTATTCCTGTGTAATCAATACTTTCTTCATGATTTTCTTTACTAAATGGTGCTTTTTTGATGACCCCTTTTTTGACTACCTTCCATAAAATAAATGGTGCTTTTACAGTCCTCCTTGACAATCCCAGCATTTTCTATCCTATTTCCCTTGCTTTATTTTTCTACATCTTTTCATTACCATTTGGTATATCATATATTTACTCATTATTCATTCTTCATATTTATTTGTTATCTGTCTTCCATCATTAAAAAATATAAGTTCCATGAGAAGCTTATTCATTTCTCACTGTTCATCTAGGTAACTGGTATGTATTAGATGAATGATAAATATTTGTTGAGCAAATGAATGAATGAATGAATGAATGAATGAATGAATAAAAGAACAAGGTACTTAAGTGGCCTAATAAGATTTTCAAAAGCCCAGGGGAACTCAACTCTTTGGGTCAATTTAATAAAGGATAATTACGTCATTGATTAAGATACTTTTAAAATGATGGCACATAAAACAAAATTTAAATTCATATAATTTTAAAATGTAGAAAAAATAAATAGAAAAGATACGTATTTTCTTTAATTTTTCAAATTGTATTTATTACCATAAAGCTAAATAGCTACTTTTTGATCAGGTCAAAGGTCATTACTGATTTTTTTCACTGTAAATTATGTTTTTACCTTGCTTTCAATTAATTACAGTTTTAATTAATATTCACTAAGCTTATTTAGAATTAATGGTAATGTAATAGTTATTCAGTAGTAAATACAAAAAGAAATAATAATAATTTCATTGTGTCCACAAACATGCAGAGAGCATATAAGGTACAACTGAGATTATACGATTATTTTTTACCAAGTAAGTCCAAGTGCCTATCTGAATTATCAACAATACATTGCAGTTAAACTGGTTTTTACTAACCAGTATATATACACCCTGCACTGTTAAGCACTTTTCAGAGAGTGCGAATGATTTGTATCTATGGATAGAAAAAAATAACCAACATTAATGCATTGTAGTCAAATTTAATGTACTGAATGTTTTATACTTCTTTTTAGTCTGGATAATAGAGAGTTAAGAACATAAACACCTTTAAAGAACCACCAGCTCAAACTCCTTTTCTTCTAATGTTCTCCTTTAATTTTCTTTTCTGTCATCTAGAGTGTTCTATTACTCAAGACCTATTTCTCTTTAGGCAATGTAATCTATAGTGTGTTTGGAAAATCTCTTGTATTTCTGAAATAAACTGTCATTTATCTTATTTTCCAGAAGTATAGGTAAATAATTTTGACCTAATAAATGTGGAAACAACAACAACAAAAAAACATATATGAAAAAAAATGCCAAGTGTACGAAACTAATGTTACATTTAAGATATACTTTTCTTTGTCCTAGGTATTCTCTAAAGTTGCCCCTATGTCAGACCACAAATAAATTGATTTTCCAAATACAAACTTGCAATTATCATACCCTCTACTCAAAATTTTTAGTGATTCTCATTGCCTCCAATGAAGTTCAAATACCATATGTAGGACAATAGCCAGCACCCTTTATAAAATATTTTACCTTTCCACTTATCTCCTATTACATAAAACTTTAGAGTCCAAGCACTCTTAAAAAGTATGCCTTGTTCCTGTTATATTGCTAAAGTAAAGTATTTTCTCATTCTTATGTTCTTATATAAAGACCTAACTAAAGTCCATCTCAAGTTCCATTTTCTCATAAAGCCTTATAATATTCACAAATCACCATGCTTTTTCCAATTTTTGGCATGATTCTTTATCTTTTTCACATACATTGACAGTTCCACTAACCTGCTAAATCCTGACTAAATTGTGTAACTTTCTGGATTCCTAAGACTTAGCTAGTAATGAGCACTCAATAAATTTTACTATGCTAATGACAGTAATGATTATGATAAGAATTATGGCTTGGAATATATATTGGCTTAGAATGGAAAGGGGTCATGTAGTCAGAGGAAATACAATGAAAAAACTGAATAATATAGTTCTCTGGTGAGAAATTTTATTTTAAAAATAATTATTATTTAAAATTTTAATATATATTTTATATTAAGACATTTTATCACAGTATTTGTTATACTTACACATTGAAGTTGCTAATGTAGGGAATTAAATAAAGTGATATGTGACACATATGTCATATATTTCATAGTCCAACATGTTTTTAATACAAACTTTCCATGATATTCTTATCATTAATATTTCTTTTACAATTTTGTCTTCATGATTGTTGTGCTTAAAAAATCATAAGATATAATTGCATGTATGCCATGGATCTCTGTATTAAAGAGTATAAAAATATTAATACATCATTGGATTTTTCTAAGCATTCATAGTGTGGGATGGCCCAATTCTTTTGTGCTAAATCTTTTAGAATTATTCAACTCCACTGAGGTAGACTCTATTTCTCTTTCTCCTCTAATCTAACCCCCAGGGCCACTGCTATAAGAGCATGTTATCCTGCTAAATTAAGAAGCCCATCCTTGTTGTTTTGTGTGTACTATTTAGGCCATCAGCAGACAAAATGGAAATTGTATTTTATAACCCACAGCGTGGTCCACAGGGGAAATGAGGAGTTGATAAGTATATATCCAGTACACTTACTCTAAGTGATAATTAAAACTGGTACACAGAAACACAGAATGAAACATGGAATAAAATCGTCGATCTAAAAATTGTCAATTTAAAAATCTCGCCTAATTTTTCTGCAAATAACAATTCTCAAGAATCTTATCAAATACCCACCTCTGCCCTCCTGGGTTCAATTTAGATGAGGAAAAAAGAAGTAGAAAGAAAGCTTATTTGTACTTTAGGAAGCCCTGTTGGGGCCACCGTCATGAAGATGATGTTGGCATTTCCATTACTTTCTGGGATAAAGTATAGCATAAAAGGTCAAAGACATGAATGGCTTAATACTTATATTAGTTATATAATCAATTAACTTACAAAATCCAGGTGGAAAATAGCGTCCTTTTACATTAAAGAAAACCTTGATTTATTTCCTATTTCAAATGCTTATTATTCAAATACAATTTAACCCATTTCCTCTAGAAGCTAGGCTTTTATATATGGTTGTATTTATCTTTCTGGTTTCCGTACCTTAAAATTCTACTTTAAGAAATAAAATTCTATAATTATTAAAATGAGAAAATAAAGAGAACATGTGTTGACCAATTTAATGCCATACATGTTTATTTTCTAACTTGAGATTCAGTTTTCTTTCAAACACTGTCAACAAATACTATAAAAAGTAAACTTTGTCCCACCATCTCATCCAAAAACACTTTTAAGCCATGTTTGTACTACTGAAATCATCTAAAGTAGTTAAAATCAAGAAATAAATTAAATATATTGTACTGGGTTCAAATCCTGATTTACCATTTCCTGAGTGGCCTAAGGCAGAGTACTTAAATTCCCTAAGCGTTAATGTCTTCATTTATAAAATGAGAATAAAAATAGTATAAACCCAGGACATTTGGGCTTTTTTTAAATGCATAAACAGAGCTTGGCACAAGCTCCTGTCACAAAGTAAATGCTTAATAAATGGCAACTCTTAACATGACTAAATATTAGATATCTAAAGAACTAGCAGAGCAATAATACATAGCTATCAAATAAAGGCATATTCAAAACCAAAGTTATAAAATGAATTAAATAAAATGTAATAAAATGATTTCTTTCCCGTGTCTACATGTAAGAACTTGGTTGAATTTTACTATTCTACTGGATATATGATGCAAAACATCTTTAGAAATTATTTTCTGAGATTTTTTTCCCACTGTTGCACAGGCTAGCATATTAAAACTAGATAAACCATTACCATGATATAAATTGAAAGACCATATATTTATTATGGTAGACAATGCCCCAATACACTATGTGCTGAGACAAGACAGAGAGAGAGATTGAGAGAGAGAGAGAGAGAGAGAGAGATTGAGTTATTACCCCAGAGATGAAGTGTTTAGGAAGAACTGAAGATGAAATCTTGGCGTTTACGATTACCTGGACAATCCAGCCCAGCAGCAACATCCTAATATACAGGAAGCTTCAAAACTACCAACGTAACTGCCTGTGGTGTCTACCACTGAGCCACATGCTGCTACTATAAATATATTCTACCACATTGAAAAGCAGGGAAATAAAGAAGCAGTTAAGACTGGCAGAACAGTTTTGTGCAACTGCATGATTTGTTATTTTCAATAGATATTTCCTTTGTAAACCAACAAAAGCATTTTTACAATGATCTCAACAGATTATTTATTATAGCATTGATCCCATATTCACAAAGCCATTTTCCTTTTCCAGTCTCTAATAAGCGTCAACATGTTTCGAATCATACTTTCAATTAAAAGCATTTTATTAGATGCAAAATATCTGTTATGTAGGTTATCTAAAGGCACTCACACCTGTTCAAAGGACAGGCTTCTGACCAGATGTACACATATAAGAAATCTGCAGTAAGTGATATATTAAAAACACTAGTACCATTTACTGTATAAAGTAATCCTATAATAAATCTTTCTGTAGAATGAATATCTGGTTCCTAATTTATATTTTGAGAGAATTCAGGCTGTCACATATACTGAAAATCTAAAAATGTTAAACATTTACTAGAGAAAAAGGATAAGGGCTAAGAGATATTGAATATCTACAATGTGCCAAGCAGCCAAGCAGTGTGCTACAAGTTTTTCCTAACTTATATTATTTAATTCTTATTAAAACACTATTAGAAATTAGCACACTAAAGTTAAAAGAATTAAGTTTAAGGTGATTTATAATCGTGCATATATCTGTATCTACCACCTATCTATTTGTCTAGTGAGGTTAGAAAGCTAGATGTATTTGATCTTCAACACTTACTGTTCTTTATCTGTGTTGTTTTCAACCTGTGAGGTGTAGCTATTTAGAAGACTATCTCATTTAGTACAGATATGGATCCCTCCCGGCAAGCATATTCTGGAAACTAAATAAATAGTTTGTCTCCATGTAATACCATTTATTGCATATAGGTGTTATGATAAATAAAATGCAAATCCACCTAAAACATTTCTGAGGTATAGTATATTTAGTCAATATTTTTGTTTCACTCAATATGTAGTAGAACTATAAAAATGGAAGTTTTATAAAATTTTTGACATTTAAAATGAATATTTCAAAATAGGGGAACCTATTAAACCATATGTAAATAGAGACATACTTTAAAATTTATAACCTCTCTAACTATTAAGTAAATGCAAACACTTCCAATTTTAGAACAGTTAGCCAAAGATGGTCATATTCTGGCATGTGATCTTGCTAAGCTTTCCACAAGCTCGTGTTAGAGTGAGGTTTGGAACTGAGCCTAAAAGGAACATTTGTAGCTGTCAATCCAACGGCAGTCTGCATAGGCATCACTAATAGAGAGACACCTTGTCAGGCTTTACAATTATATTAACATGCAGATAATGAGAGAAAGTAGCAATGCTACTCACATGACTACAAAAGCACAATGTTTCACCTACATTGACCTCTATGTCTCCTTCCGGTGCATTCCAATCTTTACTTTTTTGACCAATTCTAAAACCTGAGGCACTGCAAAATATGACAGTATTTGAGAATCTGGTTTCATGGATGGCACGGCAGTCTGTACTCGGGGGGCGGGGGTTGGGGGAGTGTATGTTCTCCTATGTGGCCATGATGCTGCTGCAGTAAATGACTATTTTCAAGAGTACATTATTGCAGCAGTATAATAAATAGCATCTTAATGGCCTGAAATAGTTAATAAGCTCTGTAGAACTTCTAACTTAGCACTAGAATAATGACTCAAGGCACTGGGGAGAGCAGGAACAATAAGCAGTTTTTCTTTTATTTCAGTAATTGTTTTGGATTTTCTCTTTGACCTCTATCATGCAGCTAATGAAGTTAGTGATTTGGGGTCCAGGCAAACATTTTTGTTTGACATACTATTTAGATAATTAAAATGACTTAAATTTGACTTTTCGTACTTTTTTTTTTTTTTTGGTATTTTTTGGAACCAAAGCTCTTTTTCCAGTGCGATATGAAAAATGTTTATCAATACCATCTAGGACCAGCTTAGTCTGCTTTTATGGTAAACCTGACACTAGTTTTAAAATCAGTGGTCAGCTGTTGGCAGACTTCGAAATATTATTTCCACCAATATCTAGTTAGGCATTTTATTGGTGGTTGTTAAAATACATGTGCCCCCAGGCATCTCTTCATCTTTTAAACATTTTGTTCTCTGAACTCTGACCACCCATCAAATCAAGACAGGTTGAGAATTGAAAGTCCCTGGTGAGAATTCTGGTTCTTTTGTTTAAATGAACAGAAACTATCTGTAGACTTGCTGGCCAGTAGAGGAGACAGATCTCCTTGTACAACTCCCCAAGCTACAGAAATAAGAGAGAGTTTACAGTAGCTTTAAAAAAAAAAAAGGCATCTCATAGTTTTTAGGCACCAATCCCACTCAAAACCAGATGTCTGACTTCAAAGACTAGGTCAGATGTGTCATACAGCCCATCTTATTTCCACATTTTTGTTAAGATATAGTTCCCAAGGCTACTATGCATAGACTTGAGGGGTCTTACATTTCATCAGACACAAATGTGCTATTACTGTAGGCCTTCTTCTGCTGTCCTTCCCTTTCAAATTCTCTCCCTTTTAAGTGAAATCTACTGCCAAATTATCTAAATTTAAACTTACATTTAATATATTTTTAGAACTGCTTTTATCTGAAAGCATAATTTCCATTTTTTAGTACATCACTTTAAAATACACACGTGAAGGATTCTTTATAGATGTGAATGATTGATAGATAGATAATGAAAGTCTGCTCACTATTTGTTATATGTGTAACACCCATTTCAGATGAGAAGAGTTAAACTTGTGCAACAAATTCAGAAAAACACTCTTGCTTTAGTCCATGCTTTTTGGGATTTAATTCTCACAAAGGCAAAACTGTCTCACATTTTATAATAAATGTAGAATTCAGAATATGCATCAATTGCATTTGCAAACAGCACAATCCAGTGAATATTACCAAAGGTCATGTGGTTTGCAAAAGTAATTAGCTAATTTTGCTGTGCACACTTTTAGTTAGTCAAGTATTTCTTTTCTATATGAAAATGAACATTGATTCAGTGTATTGAGAAGCATAAGTCAAGCGTTAAAAGCTCCACTTCACGTAGAGAATAATTTAATTTCTTGTCCTCATAATTCAGTTCAAAAGATGTTTGAATTTATTTGAATAACTCTTCAAACTGAAAAATAAAATTCTGCTAATCCTTTCAAATCTCTTAATGTTTTCTAAATTTCAAGTCCCTGAATATAGTTCACAAAAATAACCTGTTGATGAAGCAAACTCCTGTTTATTGCTTATTACAATAACTGATGATTACATTTACAGAATCTTAGTAAAACCCTAGAGAGGGGAGGGAAATGCAAAACATTTATGAGATTTGGGAAATTTTGAGGCAGGGGCTTGATTAAGATTGGGCAAATCCATGACCTAACCGTCGAAGATTGATAGACACAGCCAGGCAGGACTTACAAAGTGAGTCTTGTAGATTTGATGAACACATTTGAACTATCTACTGAAACTAGTTCTGTACCTTCAGGACATTTTTTGAAACAAAGTTATTTACAGTTTCACCTCTCCTGAGTAAGAGTTTCCTAAAATAGAAAGGGTGTGTTAATTTAGTCAGTAAACTGTGGAGGTATACATGGTTTTGGTTACAAGTTGGAAACAGTGACCACAACACCAGCTAGCTAACAAAGCCATGATACATATTCCATGCATTATCAGCACATGAGAGGCAATTGACCCATAACTAATATTTGCATAAGTATTTTTCCACTTTCCTACATTTAACCTTTCACTTTCCCATTCATTTTTTACAAAATCCTATGAGGTACGCCTGAAAGCTATATTATTATCCACCATTGAATAGATACCAGAATTGCTTTTCAAAGAGGCTGTTGGGTCTGAGAATACATAACTAATGAAAGGAGAGCAAAGTCTTGAACCCAGGTCTTCTGACTTGGAATTCTTCTTTATTGCTAAAGGGTTTTATTAACCACTATTTTTACAGACTTCATTTGCTGTTTTGTTTTTTAAGTAGCTCAATTCAGAAAGTTCTGCATAAGGTACTAGTGGATGTTACCATTCTGTAATGCTTTTTTGCCAGTAGGCAATTTGAATAGAATCTGAACTAGGTAAAAATGTGAACTAGTTGTATTTTCAGCCTCCTTTCTCATAACCTCCTATTATCATCCCATGGGAAATGTACTCCAGAGGAAACTATCTGAATTTGATCGATAAAAAATTTTAAAGAGCAATTATAACCACTAAGAATATGAAGTGCTGACCCCTTTGCCTTCCACTAGAGATTTTTGCCTTCCAAGTAATTAGGCAGAGGAATGCTGTTTTGTCAACAGGAGCCTATGGGTTTTTGTGGGTTTTTTTTTTTTTCTGTTTGTTTTGTTTTTTAATTCAAGCTGAGAAGTCACTCATTTTCTAGCACATCTGCAATGAGACATCTATACATGCTGAATTTTTAGAGTAGTGTCTGTTGTTCCATTCTCTCCTTGGAATAGAATTTCCTATCTTATCAGATAGAGGAGGACAGTCACATAACCTCTTTCACACTTCCAGATTCTGTGAAGTAGCAGCATAGCACATAACTGTTAAGGAGAAATTTATTCTAATCTCGTCTTCTCTTGACTGCACATCTGGATTTTCATCTGTTTACATGTTTCATTCATTTATTCAAAAAATTATTGAGCTCCTACTGCGATCTAGTCCTGTGCCTAGGATTCTGTCGCGAACAAAACAGACGATATGCTTTTTTTCATCAAACTTGTATTTTGTGGTTTTCCTAAAAATCAAATGCCCAAGAATGAACTTCAATTTTATCTTCCCTAAACTTAGAAAGAGATTCAGATATATGTGTGTAGATCATGGTGTACCATTTAATTAAATAGTATGTATTAATATTATCTGGCGTTCAAGATGTAAAGATGAACATGATAATGGCTCCTCCTCTGAGTAAAGAACACACGTAAAAATAAAAATAGTACAATGTGATAAGCACAATAATTACAGGAAACCTTCTGCGTTCACCCTAGTGAAAGTGAACTTTCCTCCATTCAGGACATTAGCTGTGCTCGTTTCCTTCTTTATTTTTTTCTTCAGCATTCATCACTATCTAGATAGTCTACATTTTACTTATTTATCTTGTTTGTTTGAATCCTTGTTAAAGGAAGCCACATGAGGTAGGACTATGTGCCTGTCACATTTCACTGTTATATCCTTAGTCCCCAGAACAAAGCCTGATGCAAATATGTACTCAAAAAATAATTTCTTCCAAAACATGTGAGAATTGTAGTGGGAATTGTCATCTTAGTGAATTTAGTCTTTATTCCATAGACACTGTGGGATCTTAAGAGTTTTTACATCATAACTATGTAGTAGGGTTCAGGACAGAAGGGTACCTGAGATTCAGGCAGCAGTGACCATTAAGAGCTAAAAATAATGAGAGCAGTTTAGGCATAGTTCCAGCTCTTAGATGATTTTTGACCCTGTGGAAAAACACTCTCCATATCAACTTATAATGATCATAATAATCATACTTTGCATGTAAACACAGAGGTTTAGTTCAGAACACTTAAATCATAGAAGAGTTAATTCACTGAATAAAGTGTTAATGTATTTTCCAGAAGTGCCTGATAACTCCAGGGAGCAGTTCAAACACTAGGAGATTCTGGCTCAGTATGTAACAGAATTTGGGTTAAGAGAACTATGTAAGGCTTGAAAAAACAGAATCATAGAAATTAGAAATGAAAGGGACTATTAGATCATATTGTCCATCTCCTGCCAAGGCAAATTGTTGCTGAAGGTATATTATAGCTTTATTCTTTGCAGTAGATTTTTACAGACTTCCCAGGAGAGATTTCTCATCTGTCCAGAATGCGGTGATTTTTTCCCCAGCATCTCACCACTAGAAAGCATGGATTTTTACTGACAATGCTATTTTGGGGAACACATTGATGTCCAGCATCAATTTCCATTAGCTTTTTGTATCAGTAGATACAAAATCTAGCTATTGAAAAGAGAGGTTTATGAAATTTATTTCTACTTTATCACATTGTTTTTATAAGGTGCAATATATTTAATTTGATATGCCAGATATTTAAGAAGCTATCAATAAACATGAAGAATCATTAAAAACAGAAAAAATGTAAAACTCCTTAGATGATTAATTTAATTATTTATTTTGTTGGCTTTTATGTATAAAATACCAAAACAACCACTAGTCTATGCAGTTTATTAAAATGTATTAATAGTTTTTACATGCCACTCCTCTATGATGTAAGACAGGAATTCTCTATTTTACATAATAATCAACATGATCCTGAAAAGGTTAAGGATATGAATGTGAGACCTCAAATTCAGGGTACCTGACTCTTCCTCCAGTGCTCTGTCTAATTCACTGCTTTTGGTGAAAAAG
>NW_011888873.1:4993173-4995234 GCF_000151845.1 Pteropus vampyrus | reverse complement strand
TAGAATCCACTTTTGTCAATAAGCACAGGTTAGTGATTTGCTGGTCAAAGAGATTTGTAAAATGCAGGCAGAGCATATCTCAGGGAATCTTCTAGAAACATCCAGGATGAGAAAATAGAAGAAAGTTCGGACATGAGTAGATACAATGGCATGCTTCCATCCAGAACTACTGTGGAGATCCCATTTGAAAGCAGGACACACACTGGTGTGATAGTGAAAGCCTCTTTACTTCCAAGCAGCTAAAATCATTTTCTGGAAATTATCCCAGATATGAAGCAGACACTTGGAAATCAAGGCCAAGACCAAAATACATACCCTATTCCACTCTCACAGTCCGTTAATAAGGCTGCGATTTGAACAAGTTGGATCTTAACTGTTAGGACCTTTCCTCAGCTCAGTGCTCCTTAAAAAAAAAAAAAAAAGAACCTAATAAGCCGTCATTTTAAATTGTAAAATTGGTGACCTAAATCTTAAATGAAATCACTTACTAAGAAATAGTTCTCTAGTGATCTAAGATTCTCACAGACGTTAAAAAAAAAAAATGCATGGGAAAACAACAACAACAAAAAATATTACCTGTAATATTATTTAACATGTATTTGTTTATTATTTACTCAATTCTGGAGTCAATGAATTCGTTTACATCTACCAGTCATTTAATCTTCACAGTTGTGCTAAGCAGACAGGGTTTGCCCGAATTTACAGAATTACAGAGAAGAAGAACCAGGATTTAAATCTAGTCCTCTGACGCCAGATTCCACTGACTTAAATACTCATTATGCCAAGGTACTTTACACAAGCAGTGTTTCCTTTAATAAAAGAGTCACAAACTGCACATGGACTTGAGCCTGGAAGAGACTTACAATGTACATTTATTGATTTGAAATAAGAATCAATTTAATATTTTTGTCTAATACAAAGAAGAATAGTAAATGCAATAGGAAGAAATTTTATATTTTATTTAAGGCAATAATAGTTATTATTCTATAATGAACTATATAAGAGGAGTGAATTTTAATGTTATTCTCAGAGCAAAAGAAAAAACAAAATGTTTCACTTCCTTTGGATTACATTATAGTCAGGTAATATGACAATTTTATTTTTCTTTTTAGAGGTAGTGAGAATGGCAAATCTTACACAGTTTTCCAAGGGTAGGAATATTTTATAATATTTTTTTAAGTTACAGTTATGTAATTTAAATTTCACTAAGATAAATTAGTTTAATTTATTTATGAATTAATAATTTATCTACTCTTTCTTTGCTTTCTTAGCAAGGTATAGTTTTGAATTTCATTTGCTGAGTTGACTACATTGTGTCGGCAGAGATTAGTAGAATGCACATTGAGTGAAACGTGTCAGTGGACCACAGATGCATTTAAGATTGTTTATGCTCAAGATCTAGGATCACAAGATTTTGATACACTCTATTTTCCAAATAAACGTATACTTTACAGCATGATGCTGGTCACGTGGAAAAGAAAAAAGCAAAACTTTTTTTTTCAAGTAATTTTTACTGTATAATCTGTTCCCCCTATCATACTATAAGGATTTTGACAGCCCAGACTGTGTCTTCTTTATCTCTCTATTCTTGTTCCTAACTCCTGCCACAGTGCCTCACATTGTAATGTTTAGTATCTAAAAAATTGATGAAAAATTCAAAAAATGAATGGAGGCAGAAAGAAAGTGTGTTAGAGAGAGGGAGAGAGAGAGAGAGACTCTATGTTTTCACTACTAGTCTAGATAGTAACACACCAATGGACGGACACATCATAATCAAGGCTACCCCTACAAACACTACTTGTATTTTTTCTCAGGGGTATCCTTCCTGTCTTCTTCATGCCTCTCTGTGCTTTTCAAGCAGCACAGGTTTTTTTTATGCTCTCACTATCATCCTTTTTTCAAGAATCTACTCTTAAGAAAATAACCAGTGTCTCTCATAACACTCAAGTATAAACTTCATGCAACCTGTGCTGCCCAGGGATGTTTTATAACTCATTTTTGTCTCTTACTGAAGGAAATACAGGTGTTGGAGGGGGAAAAGTAATAATAGAGCCTTCCAAG
>NW_011888873.1:4956935-4991888 GCF_000151845.1 Pteropus vampyrus | reverse complement strand
ACCTTGGGCAAATGTTCTTGTTAGCAAATGACAGTTTTAAAAAGATGCTCATGTGGTTGTTTGTGGGAATTAAAAGAAATAATCTGAAACACGTGAGCAAGATCACTGCATATTAAGATCTGCAAACAGAAAATAGTGGGACCATTTTATGCTAGTCTATTCGAGTAGTTGTGGGGCAAGAAAGGCATAATTAACTTTCCATCTGCACATTAGTTATCCTTGCTATATTTTAATTTTGTATGGAATATATAGTCCTGTTACAATCAGAAAATAAAGTGTATTTAAAATGAGATTGTCAGTAATGACACAAATGGACATGAGGAGCCAGCAGTGGCATGCAGTGAAAAGCATACAGCCTGACTCTGTGTTGTTCCAGTCCAAAGTGTAAAATTGGAATATAATCCTGAGAAAATCGTTAGAAAAATTTAAACTGATGGGCATTCTGCAAAATGTCTGGCTTATAACCTTCAAAAATTTCAAAGTCATGAAAATCGAAGAAAGGCTGAGGATCTGTTCCAGATCGGAAGAGATGAAGCAGATATGACAAGTGAGAATAATACTTGATCCTAGATTTTGGCCTTTTGCCTCAGTGGGCATCATTGGGAAAGTGAATGAAATTTGAAAAAGTTCTCTTGGTGTACTTGAACATTTTTTTACTTGTACAATTTTTTTGGTACTTGTTCAACTCTTCTGGAAATTTAAAATTGTTTTAAAAGAAACTATTTTTTTGAAAATGAGATTATGCTTGTAAAATATCTCACATAGTGACTGACATGTAGTAGGTGTTAAATAAATGTCACTTCTCTTTCATTCCCGTAATTCAGCAGACAACACTTTCAGTTAGATATAACTTACTAAATGTGAATTCTGTTATTTTAATGTTGTTTTTTTTTAATAAAATGAAAAAGAGACTAACATGAAGACATTAAAAGCCTTATTAGATCATAAATTCCTCAACTTGAAGGAAATGGACCTCTTCATTTTTGTTTTATCTTCTGAGAATAATTTGGGACCTCGTATAAAACAGACATCCAATAAGGACTTATTGAATACATAAACCATTTGTAATTTCTTACTTCAAAAGTTAAATAGAGGTAAAATATTTTATCCTCTTTTGCCATTGGATAAGACATTCGATGGTTTACAAATAAGCTTCAGATTTCATTTTCATAGAAAACTGATCCCAAGGATTAAAATATCTATATTTAAATATAAAACTTAACTTGAAGCTTTTCTTTAAAAAAATGAAAAAGAAAAAGCAATTGTAATTACTTTGTTTCTGGTCTGGTGGATAGCAAATTGAATAGCACCCAAATACTTTCTTCTATAGACAAATCTATTTTCTATTAACCGTTAAAATATTTTTGAGCTAATGTCTAAATTTAAATGAAAATACACACCTCTCAACGCAAGCCATTTCTGGAAAGGCTTAGGTTTTTCTGTGCAGTCTCTTATGATTCAGCTGTTCCGAGAGAATGAAGTCAATTTCGTTACTTGTATATTTTATCATCTGATTTCAGAGATTCTCTGCTTTGATTACTTATAAGATGACACAGTTCTAGGATGCTGACACTGACTGACATACGGGCGTAAATCCTCAGATGAGAATGTAAGCTGATCAGATAAAAAGGTCTGGGCTCTACTAGAAAGTACTAGTAATTTCCCAGCTGAAAGTGAGACTTGCAGAAGTTTCCTAGATAGGGTAGAGGCAGTTTGCTCACACACCCTAGCCTTTCCTTAGGAGAACATTCTTCCTCTACCTTTGGTCCCAAGGGATTTCTCTCAGAAGACATCTTTAGCCTTTCTGACACTTGCTTTATGATTGCTGATTAAAGCTCAGTGATTCTGTTTTTGATCAAGTACATGCTCTGTCTGAGAAAAGAATATTGGGATATCTTTTTAAATTCCTAAATCAGTCCCATATGACTAATTAATATGCAAACCTATCTAAGTCCTTAAGGATCCTACAGATCTAAATCACTCTAAAAACCAAAAGTAACCTTGAACTTTTCCTGCTGTGTCTACTACAGACAGCAAATGTTTGAAAACAAAGTGAATAAAACAAAGCAATCCAGTCATTCAGATAACCCATTCAGAGGTCACAAAGGAGCTTGGTCTAGTTTTCTCCAGTGGGATTATATTCTTAAGCCAAAGTTTGTAAAATAGTGTGTTTCTCTGGTTATCAAGACAAAGCAGGACACCTAAGAGCAACTGGGAAAGCCATCGAATTCCTCTAGTGGACAAGCTTTGTGGAGAAGGAGAAAAAATCGGATTGTAACCCATATATCAATGGAAACTGTAACCAAGGATTGTTTGCAGTCTACAGAGTCTGGCCAACTGATTTGACAATAAATGCATGCTATAGTTGAAGATTGCCAATTCTCAATGACCTAATTATAAGTTTTATGATACTATGATGTTATATAGTTGTTTTTTTTTTTTTCTTCAGGTCAGTATGATCATCATGGAGCTTTATAGGAAACCTACAGGCAGTAAAATTTCAAACACTAGGCCAATAGAATAAGAAAAAGGTGAAATATTTAAGAGAAAATAACCTTTTATCTGTGAATTATTTTCCTTCTTTTGCATATAGTGAAAGTGTACTTTTGAACCCAATTGTAAAGGACTCTAAATGGTGTTCAGTATACCTCATCAAATAGGAGCTTATCATTTGGGAAGGCAGAAAGCCATAATGCAAATTTTAAATTAGTATTAGAAAAAGTACCTGCAATGGCTTTGATTATCCAGTCAGCTATGAATAGAATATTACTTGTTGGCTTTTATCATTGTGTTATTTTGTTACTATATTAAATTATTCATAATGTATAGTAATAAACCTACAGCCTTTGATATCTCAGTGCATCTTTTTGTCTTCTGAAGACTGTGGTGTTTGAAGCAACTATTGATAAAAGAGAATGGAACAAATGGTCAGTTCACACCTCAGCAAACCTCCTAACTGGAGCCTAATAGCAATTCATTATGTATCTTTAAAAATGCAATTATGGTTCCCAAAATTTTTCAAAGAAATACTTTACTAGAGTGAGACAAACCATGACTTGGCTGAGATTGTGTCTAACCTCATGAATAATAACACATAAACATGCATAGTGCACACTCGAGCTAACCACCTAGTTGTCTTTCTCAGTAGTGGAAAAGCACAGAATATAACATACTGAGAAAAGTAATTCAACACCTGTGTCACGCTAGTCGCCTTTAACGGCTCCGCTCCCTCTTTTTGCATGAAGCAATCAGTAATAGGATAACTCTTCTTAAGGCTGACCACGAATCTAACAGGCAGCCACAAACAGCTAAATAGCACCTGCTTCCACAAATGGCTCTGGCAAGTGTAAAGCATGAGGCAATTTTTGTGCAGTTGTCTTATGGAAGGGATTACTGGTCATGAAATGTTCATTCTCTCCATAATTATGCATTGAAAGAGGTCAATGTATTCAAATAAGAGGACCAGTATTCAGATAAAAGGGCATTCCAGGAAGTTCACAGATATCGGAAGGTGATAGTGAAGCATGAATGAAGCACCAGGCTGAGAGGGAGAGAAATGGGAATGGGAGTGTGAGACTAATTCATAAAAGGTCTGGGATTCTGTTCTAAAGATTTTATACTTTATTGTATAGGCGGTAGAAAGCATCAGATCTTCTGCTCAAAATAGTGAGAGCATCGAGTACTAACAGAGAGGGATGTGTAAACGTCATGCTTTCTCATGTCTGTGGGTTGCCTGCCAAGCATCCTTGTTTTGCTCTCCACAGCACCGTTTGCTCCAGCAGTTCTTCCCTGGAATGTTCTCTCCTTCCTTCTGCACTCATTTAACCTAACCAACCCCGATGAACTCAAAATTAACCCCTCTACCATGCTTTCCTTTGACATCCATTCAAGTCTTTATTATGCTTTAATTACTATTTTAAATTGATTTTAGATGTATGATTTTTTTCACCCTTTAGTGTCTTTGAAATTCAGATGCATCTTACAGCTGATTGGGCAGAAGTCGTAGGTTACAGTCTCCGTCCGGGTATGTGAGAAATTGTTCAAAACTGTTATTCCTTTTATTTCTTCAATTGAGTTATGTGCCTAGTTAACACTAAACATATTAAGGTTAATTGTCATTTAAAGTGCCTTCAAAAGAATACACTATATTTCCCAAATGAAACACAAGTTACTGCGTATGGGGAAAGCACAGAAACACAGCAGAGGGCCATGAATTTGGTATTAGTGATACAAGTATTTCAAAGTAACAATAAAATGCTTTACTGGACCTAAGAAAGAAAAATACCCACAAGTACATGAATCCGGGTTGTTTTATTATTGAGATATTTGCAAAAGATTGCTATCACACGCCAAGCCAAGCAGCTGCTGGCAAGAGACGACCAAATCCCTGAAAATGGGCGAAAAAAACTTTAAAGCAATGAGAACCTAACCTAGTAGGACCCATTCCTGCGTTTGCAGGACTAACGTTAAGGTATGCTGTTCAATTTAAGTTGCCCGTATGCTGTATTTTTTCTTCCTTATTGGGATATACAATAATATGTGTACTTAATAATTTTACAATTAATTATAAATTTAATGAGATGTAATATTTTCTTTGCCACGCTTTTAGTACTTTTTATTTACTTCCTTCACTTTTTTCTCTCGTAGCTTTGTCATAATCAGACTGTAGGCTACCTAAAGGCAGGACCCTTTTCTCATTACTCTTTTTTTTACTCTCTGATACTTGCCCAGTACCTTCCATCAATAAGAATTTTCACATGTTAGATAAGGAATCATTGTTTGTGGCTATCCATTTTGCACAAGGAGAAAGGCAGTTAATGGAGGAGAAGGTGAAAAAGAGTTTCACCAAGGTGTAGCCCACTGAATTCACCTCATTTACATTTGGCAGGTTGTCCAATAGTGAGAACAGCAACTTTGAGATACACCTGAGTTCGTATACAGATGCCACCATTGATGAAATGTTTAAACGTTGCAGCTAGGCAAATTCACTAACCTCCCTAAGCCAAGTTTTCCAACTGTAGAGTAGGCATAATAGTACTAACATACAGTAATATTGTTTAAGGGGAAAAAGAGGTTCAGCACTCCATGTGACTAATATTAGATATTCAACAAGTGTCAATTTCCTTCTCACCCTCTTAATTGTCAGTTTGCACAAGAAAAATCAGAAGGGGCTGCTCATTTTTATTAGCACTTGCATTGTAATCACATGTTCTGCAACTTGTTCAGAGTTGGCTGTTAATAAGAATTACCTGCCTATGAAAAAAAAAATTTTTTTAATAGTGATACATGTTTCCCACCTTGGGGATTATAATTTAAAATCCAGAATGGTGGTCAGGAATCCGTATTTTTAAATAGCTTCCCTCTTAGGATGGAGAATTACTGCTCTAGTGATACTAGATATTACTACCATCCACTCTAATTTAAAAGTTCCATCAATATTTGACATCTGTTTGGGGAGCAGAAGAGTTGAGAAAAGACTAAGAATGCAGGAAAACCATTGAAGAGGGCCACATCTACAATACGCTGTGGACTAGTTTATCGAGGTTGGAAAATCATGTTTTTTAGTGTCTTGTTTTTCCTTCAGAGTCATATGGTACTTAGTAATAATTTTTTGAAGTTGTATGCTAAAATGTAGTCTCTGGATTCACACTAAAATTAATGGTTACGACTTAGTCTTTAAATATTTAAGAAAAAATCTGCTCAGTCAAATTCTGATCCCATCCTTCATATAAGTTCTGGCTTCTATAGCCTATTATCTCTTCCAAGCACCATGGGAGCATTATAAGTATTACTGTGGATACAGAAACTCCGTTATTCAAATGGACACAGGGATGAAGCTCGATAAAGAAAATGATGCAATAATCATTTGAAGCAGTTTTGTGTTTGATTTCCCAGAATAGCAGCATTAAATACATATTGATACTAAAACACACACATACAGACACACCAACTAACAATGTTTATAGCCCTTACTTTTAAAGTCTCCTGACCCAGTAACCATTAATTCCAGAGAAGTATGTAACCGAGGAAAAAGAAGAGATGCCATTTATTGAGTGTCTGCTTAGTGTCAGGCAATATGCAAGAAAATTTATATATATTGTATCCCATCCATACAAGAAATGTCGAAGGTATGAATTACTTATATTTTACCCCCCCCAAAAAAATCAATCTGGGAAAAATTAACTGACTTACCTAAGATGTGACCAGTAAGTAGAATTCATAGGGAGGTTAACTCCAAAAGCTAATAAACTATTGTTTATATTAATCCTACACATGAATCTAAACCAATACAAGAAAACAAGAATAGACTGAATTCTCCACAAGCCTAAGGAATTTTAAATCATTAACTCTAGAGAATCCTTCCTCCCCACCAAAAGAAATGTCATTGTCATGCAATATATACTTACAAGATTTTGGCCTTAAATATAAACCGAGTGGAAGATTGTGTGTCAGATGTGCAATCAGAATGCTGGGAAGGCCTCAGTGCTCCCCTAAATTCTCCTGTACCCTTCATCGTATAAAAAGAGCATCTCCTGATACTGGAGAGTTCTCCAGCTGAGCTTCACCCATTATCTTAAAGCTTCAATACCTATTCAAATTCTCTTCCCCCTGGGAAGCGTAACACTTTAAACTGTCATCAGCCATTCACTTTTTAGTTTTGACCTGGGGATTACAAAAGAGGAAAGGAGGGCACTGGTGCCTGACTGGGGAGAGAAAATTTCCTAGAATAGAGCAGCTTCCCTGACAACCCTCACCCAAGAAATGATGTAGCCTAAAGCTGGCCTTGCACACAGCACTCTACAAGGTGGAATATGTTACAGAATTTCTAACAGACGCAATCTTCTTGTCCCAGATTTGGGAACTACCCCCCAAGAAGCCTGAAGCCACGTCAAATCTGGGCTAAACTGTGTATTGATTTCATTTATATGTTCTACATTTAAGTAATCTTTCCCCCTAAGTCATTACTCGCAGGGAACTGTTAGATAGATAGATAGATAGATAGATAGATAGATAGATAGATAGATAGATAGATGATAGATAGATAGATATATGTATAGATATATAGATATATAGATACATATATGGTACTTAGTAATAAGTACCATATATCTAAGTACCATATAGATATATATATATGATCCTGTTAGGAATAATCTGTTGTAGAGAAAAATGTAAGTACCTATATCAGAAAAGTACACTTTCCCGCTAACGGTTGGGGCTCGGTGCCTCTCCTGCTTGTTCTCTAACCACTCACAGAATGGAATGAAGTGCTTTTCAGTGGAAAAGAACCACAGGAAGTTTTTTCAGTGGTCAAACTTTAGGGGAGAGAATTAGTGCTGAGGCTTCTCTTTGTAGAGAGAGCTGTAGGAGGCCAATTAGGTAACCGCACAATCTCTGGGATATCTTGCCTGCTTTGCTTTACTCTAGCTTTACTTTTGCCCCCTACAAAATATTTTCAAAAAGAAAGGTTTCAGAGTTTTTGCGATGGAATTTGTGGATGAAGGAATGAAGGTAATTTGACGTTATCTGGTTAATTGTTGTAAGATGTCTTAATCTGATAATGAACATTAACAATAATAGGTAGTGAAAAGGCTCTCTCTGGAAAGTGTGAGTTGATATTTATTCCGCCAGTCTGTATCCTATCTGTATGACACTCAATGTAAATCTTAAAAGATATCATACAGGTAATAGTGAGAATATATGAAATTCTATTTAAAAAAAAAATTAGAAATAAAATGGGCTCGCATAAGCAGATGTTCTCATAAAGGAGAAATAAAAATATGTTGTTTTCTAATGTTTTCTGCATATTCCCAGTGGCATCATAAGCAACTTGTAAAAGACAGCTGCTTGGTATCTTTATAGAATATTTAGAAACACATATACAATAACAAGAGAATTCTTAGGTAAACTTTTACATATTTATTAGATATTTTATATCAATAATCAGCCAATGATAATAACGAAGACTATGTAGTTACAAGGAAAGATGTTCTTATTAAAAGAGGAAAAATCAGAATTAAAATCAAATATATGCTTTTTTGTCAACTATCAAAACTTTAATGTATACTGTAATTTCAACTATCAAACAAAAGAAACTAATGATATACAGACATGTTAATATCTGTGTCAGGTTAGGGTGATGTGATTATGGACCTTTTTTTCTCTTTTTTCCTAATTGTATATAAAATGGTTACATTGTTTTTGGAAGTTTAAAAATAATTGATCATTTACTCTAGTTAACGTATATCTCAGCATAGACTAGAGACTGATGAAGGGATCATTTAAAACAGAAGGTTACTAGGTAAACTGAGAATGAGGTACATCTAATTATTTTTTTATTTCTTTTAGATGAGGCAACTTTTGGTTGACCTCACAGATTGCAAGGACCTTGTCAGTTTACAATCCCTTATTTTTTTATTTTTTATGCCTACAGCACCTGGTCTTCATAGGTGGTCTCCCATCCAAGTACTAACCAGGTCCGACCCTGCTTAGCTTCCAAGATCAGACGGGATCAGGCGTGTGTGTTCAGGGTGGCATGGCTGTAGACTAGATGCATCTAATTTTGAATGGCATTTATTCTATGAGGATTTTAGAAGATTTTCCTGGCACATTAGGTTAAAGGGGAAGTATGAAGAGACTTTTCATGTTTTTGTTTTTATTTTATTTTGTATTTCTGCTTATTTTATTTTACTTATTTTGACCCTGGATTGTGAAATTAGTTCAACCTATTCCAAGATAACTATGATGTATGAAAAAAAGAAAACAGTTTCAAGAAGTTACAACTGCAATTTCAACATCCTTACAAGGGCTGTCATTGTTCTTTCTGTGTTGGTTGACTAAATTCTAACTCATTTACATCTGGCCTTGGAACACCTCTTCTCAGAAATCAGTGACTCAAGCCTTGGGTGGAGCAACCACTCTTGTACCGGACTTATCCTTTTTCTGAGTAACAGAGGAAACACCAATAGATCACCAATAGATTAATCTAAGTCATCAATTGTTTTCAAAATATAGATGGAATCTTCAATGTGAATCATTAATGCTAAGATAAAATAATGCATAAAGAGTGAAATTGTTTTCACTTATTAGGAAATTTAATTGCTACCAAAACCAAGGGGACTTATGGCTTTGATTAAATTTAGTTTTAAATCCCAGCTTTAGAAATCATATATATAGCCCACAGAGATGCAGCCATTCCTCTAGATAAAGAGCAACCTCTGAGGCAGCAGAAGACAGTAGCCGGGACCTGACTAACGGCCACACAATCAGGACTGTAGGCAGGCTAAAGAGAGCATCCTGACCTAAGTTATGTTTCAGCTCCTGACCCCTGGCTGCTTTCCCATGAAACCAGACAGAGGGACACCGGAAAAGACCTCAGAACTGTCCTCAAAACCTGAAGAAATGATTTTGTACCCTTATCTTGCCTCTGACAAATCAGCTCCCAGCAAGACCCCAAACCCGAACCCCTAATCTGTGAGTGTCTTGTGATTTTGCCCTAACGTAATCTACAACCTGCATACCATCGGAGAGTTTGGGTTTTTGAGCGTTAGCTTCCTGTCCTCCCGTATGGCGTCATTCATCAATAAAATAGCCAATATTTCTCCACTGCAATTCCCAGGGTTCAGTGTTTGGCTCTGCTAGCTCCGGGTGGACGAACTCTTTCTGTTCAATAATGCTACTCCGCTTCCTGATAGCTGAGTGACTGATGACTTAATTTCTGAAACTTAGTTTTTATGTCCCTTCTCCACTATGGGTCGATTCCAACTATGGCAACATTTTCTCAAAAGCTAAAAATACTTCACACATGTAATTAAAATGGACTCTGGGTGGCGAGCCTTTGAAGTGAAGGTGAAAAATGAAAGAGAAAAGTGAGAGGAAGGTGATGCCAAAATAATTAGATGGCGATCTTTCCTTTTCTTTTTAACATTTGCTAGTTAAACATTACTATTGATCTTCTCTGTCTTCACATGATGTAATCTCTAAAAAAATAGTAAAATCAACTTGATTGTATCTATAGTCCAAAGATTAAAAATTAATTAACTGTTCAAGTACATGATGTACCAAGTAGAACTATAATATTCTATTCCAAAATAAGATGATTTCAACACCTGTCCTCTAAGAGCTTGTGAACTAATCAGAAACATAAGACAAAGTAGATGAGATGATAAATAGCGATATAAGACTTTCATAGAAATTAAATATACATATCTATAAAATAGTCTATACATCATACATTATTCACTATCAAATATTTTATATATATTTATGTGTTCTACAGAAATATGTAAAGCAGTGGGCAAAGATATAAGGGGAAAAATGGATGTGAAAGCAGAAAGACTAGAAATATAGGAAGCCCAGACTCTTGATTCTATTCTAGTGGTGGATAAATGCTGGGAGCAACTTTTTCAGCTGGACTTCACAAACTGCTGCTAATGGTATAACTTTTAGTAGCTTACTACAAAATGACTACCAAGTGCTAGGCACTTTGCTAACCACTGCAGCATACCAACTCACTTAAGGTGGGTACTTGTCTTATCTCTATATTATAGGTAAACACCTTAAAACTTGAGTAACACAAAAGAGAAGGTTGGAATGGATATGTCAATTCCGAAGTTCCTGACTCCAGAATCCATGCTCCTAAACTCTACATAGCTCTCACCTCTCAGGTTAAAAACATTTCCCCAAAAGTCAAATATATAAGTTTTATAAAAGATCACATATCTATTTCACATGCAGAAGCTAGATTTCGATAATAGCGATGAAATAGCATCGTGCCTTGATTTTTTTATATCTAGAACAAGTTTGACCTTAGTACAGGGATATTGTCATGTCTTTGTACCTCTGTTCTCCGTTGGCCTGAAAAGGTGACTTGTGCCCCAGTAAGTTTTTGTCAAATAAATAATTGGTTTCACATCTGTCTTTGCTTTTGTTTTCATTTGTCATATTTTTATTTTAGGATACGATGATATTTTAACATTATCAAGCATTGGTAAATTTTCACTTTCCTGTGAAATACTCAATGTTGTTATTTGGAGATGAAAATAAAGAAAAGAGATTGTTTTAATGTTTTTCTAACATAGAGTCAGGGACACTGGTTTGGGTTTAGGACACTGAGTTGAAATTCCAGTTCTTACAGTTGTTACCAGTTGAACCTCATACAAAGCATTTGGTGCTCTTTGAGCTTGGGTTTTCTCATCTATACATGGTAGAAAACTTATAACTTAGACTTTCTTTTAAAGTCTCGATGACCATGTAATTCCCTACATCCTGTCTGGCATACTGCATGTATACAATGTTGAACAGTTAATTTGTCTTTCTCACTCTCTCGTTCTATCTCAAATAAATTTTAGGTAATCAAGAGAAAAATTATTCTTATTTTTAAAAACCGTTGGATTTCATAAATGAGAATACGATCTACATAACAATTCATCACAGTGTTAAATAATTTACTTTTACTCTGTAAAAGTTGAGTTTTATTCTTCTATTAGGCTATAATTTGTCAGTAAAATGAAGTTTCCTTTTCCTCATAATAACATATTTAATCCTTTTAGTATAATATGCTACATTGAGGTTCATAAAACTTTGAGCTTTAAAATGATTAATACACCTACTAAAATGACCTCTTGCACATGTCCTTGCCAAAAAAATTGATTAAATCTACATTTTACAGTTTTATAACCCTTGAATATAATAGAAATCATAAAATGAAATACAAAGAAAACTCAGTTCTGATTTTATTTTTTATTTATTTATATTCTAACTATTAGACAATTTCCTGAAGTTAAAAAAAGTGATAGATACTTAGATTTTTTTAAGTGTTAAAAATTATCTGCTTCAATTATAAATTGGTAAGGCCAAATTTAAAAATAAGTACAGCACTCAAAAATATTCTTTTTCCAGCCCCTTCTCTCTGTCATAACACAGGAATTCTGGCTTCCATTTATCCAATCCTCATGGCAATTATGAGTTGTCAGCATGTTAAACTATTAAACTGAAACAAAAATTGTCTATTTTTTAAAAAACTAATATTCTGTCTAAATTACTTTAGAGCTTCAAATTCAACATTTGATAGAAACTTCTCAGTCATTCAATACTTAGTTTCCTGAGCAATTATTCTTCTATTGAGAAGATTAATTGGTCTCAGAAGCTGATTTTGTTCCCTTCTTTGCATTGGCTGCTAGAAAACTCATTTGTGTGACAAATGTAGGCTCTGAAATATACATTTTATTTATCAACTTCACACTAGGCTTTGTGTTATTTTCTCTATATTTATGTTCCTATTATTCTACTTTGCTTACTCATTTTACTTTGTAGATTTTATTTTATTACACTCTATATTTATAAGTCACAATAAGTTACTTTATTTTTAAACATTTGGATGTGAATAAACTTAGAAGTAAGTCAATCTTACTAAACTCCATACTCCTCCCGCATATTCTCCAGATGAATTGGTGACGGCAAAGTCACTTGGCCTTTCCTTTCTCATTCTCGCAATCTATGGTTTATACAATCTTGGAATTTTTAACTCCATCATCGCTCCACATGCTCTGTTCTTCCTTTTAATGATGCTTTATTGTGTTAGTCTAGAAATCAAATAGTTTGCCACATGGTCTTTCAACTATTGTCTCGTTTCTTCAAACCATCTTTTAAATTCTTGCCAAAATGGCCTTTCAAAAATGCAAGTCTGACTCTACATTGTACAGTTAAAAGCATAAAAAAGTGATATTGTCACAAATGCTGTGTATTCCTTAGCTCCTACTTGTGTTGATTTTATCACTCTTGTGAGTTTATCATTCACATGTTCTCTTACAAATAGGTGTTTGCTAAGAACGATGGTTAGGCATGCTGTTGTGAAAGATGAAATGCGCTGGACAGTTAAGGAGATTATTTTATTCAGGCTACTGCAATAGAGAAAACATTCATTAATAAAGAAAGTCTCAAAGGAAAGGGGGCTGGTGTTTTTTAGAGGCAGATGGACAAAGGACTCCTTCATGAATCTTAAGGACATCTTGTAGAAGGATGGAGATAAGTCTTCTCTAAATTACTGAGGGTGGGTGGAGGTGGGAAAATGCTAGGCCAAAGTGTCTATGGCCGGAGGCCATTTCAGAGAACACAAAAGGGTGGGGAGGTAGCTTAACCTTTACTATTTTCCAGGAACACAGGGTTCAGGTAAAGTTTAACATTGTCACTATTCACCTATTCAACAAAATGATAGGTCCTCACATTTATATTAAAATTGTTCATGTAAATGAAAGTAGAAAAAAATACCAATTCTTTGAATATACTCGTTATTTCCTTTATATGCCCTTATATATATGAAATCACTTTCAGAATGATGGGAAGACTGGGGCGAAACTGCATTATTCAATAGACAACCTCTCCATCTCAACCCCCAATGATGTTGATGCAGGTGGTTAGCAGGGCACATTTTGAGAACCCCTGGACTGTGATATCGTTCATGTTAACCTGTGGATATAATTGGAATTTTTCCTTGTACCCCTCACTTAACGACCAAGAGCACTGCTAATCCCTCAAGTCAGGCAAGGAGATTGTCTCCCCCACTGCTGACATAGTCATTGTTTCAGATCTTCCAACTGATAAGGATGAGGAGTCGTTTCATAAGCCTCTATTTTCCAAGAGTAACTTAAGCTCTAATTTCATAGACATTAAATCACACTGAATTTCTCCCTCTTAAAGACACGTTGGTAGCGCAGTAGCAGCTCACTAGAGAGCAGACTCGCCTCAGCTGTTCCCGCCTCAGCCAGGTGGTCAAAGGAAAAATAATTTGCTTACCTGTGAAAACAGGTTACCTATAAATCAAAAGGGGTCAAGTTATGTCCACCAGATGGAGGTTTTAAAATCTTAATGTGTAAGTTAAGATATAATGGATTACTGGAGGTGAAATTTTAGTAAGGTTGAATCATTTTGTTGCCTTCTGGGATCTAGGGGGAGCAAAAGGTTACTGTTACAGTGAACAAGAATAAAGTCAGATTTTCATCTTCGGTGACCTAATTACAAAGGATGTGATTTTGACCCATTAATTTTCAGAATCCTATCTAATTATCTATTGGTATGTCTTACTCAGGCTCAAAAACACATGGGCAAATGGGTTTCTCTGCTAAGTGTATAGCTTCTTTTGCACGAGTACTGGAATTTGGCATAATTTTACCCATAAACTTACTCTGAGTTAAGGGTGGAGGTAGGGTATCTAAAGAGCCAATATCAATCTCTCTTTTTCTCTTTCTCTGTCTCTCTTCCTCCCTCCCTCCTGCTCTCCTTCTTTTTCTCCCTTTTTCTCTCACTCCCTTTCTTTCTCTTTTTTGGTCTGCCACTTCTTTAGCCCCAGGAATGTAAAATGAACAGTATTACAGAGAGCAAGAAGAATCCGAGTCAGTCAATTGTCTGTTTTTGAGACAGAAAGTTGAAATGTTGCTTAACCTAAAGCTTTGGTGTCAACTGTGGAATTCATTTATCCATGTTTCTTCACTGGAGTTAGCTGTATGAACACATTTGGCATTGAATGATTTTTTGTTTTTTTTATTGTGAAAGGGACAGTCACAAGCAAAGCTGAAGTAATCTATGAGTGACAGAGATTATCAAGATATCAAGAATGCTTATATGTTCTTATGTATAAATATGGTATCTATACAAAATAAATGATTTTAGATTATTCTAAAGTATTATTCCAACTGGAAATTATGACTACCTTCCATGACTTGGTCTTTTTCTTTTACCTTAAAACTCCATGGTGTACTTTTTTTCTCACAACCCTTTGTGGAAAAGTGCAAAATTTTATTAACACTTGCCACTTTTCTGGCATTCCGGAAATGAAGTTTTCCCTTTTGATTCTCTATTGCTAACCAATGATCTTAAATTAACATCTTGCTGCCTTGGGACCCCTGACAGAGAACACGGCTTTTTGTAGAGGAGAAGACATTTGGGTAGGTGGATTGTTCAGTGTGTAGACACCCATTAGTTCTCTTAATGTAAGTTCTTTTCCCCATCTTAAATTCTTAGCTACTTTAAAAATATCACCACATTTACATTTCAGACCTTTGTCAAGATGTTTTTCATTGACTGATAACTTTAAAGTTCTACATAAAAAGAAAAGTCTGCTTTAAAAACTTAAACTTTTTTGAAACATTTAAAATCATTTAATAGTTAATCATTACCCTTAATGGAAATAAATGAAGTAATACACATCTTTAATTTTCTTTAGTAGAGTGACTTTTAATGAAAACAATGAAAATGTGAATTGTGATTGTAGATGTAACTCATGTTTTGACATAGGTTCCTGACTTGAAGTCATTTAATCACATATACTTTTAATTCATGGGCCAGGGTTTTTATTAAGTAGTTATAAAGTGCAGGTGAACTTCTATTTTCATTTACATTTAATTGTTTTTCGTCTTTATGTTTTAAGACTTTTAAACTATGCAATAACTCTGTCCATTCTTCTTTATTACCATCATCTTAGGTCTATGTACATTAGAGCTAAATTGAATTTTAGTAGATTTCTGAAACAAACTATTATCATCCAGGGCAAGATAATCCTGGAAAGTAAGTTCATATTAATGTAGATAGAGAGGTTTGTCACTGAAGGTGTTTATAGTTCTCAGTGTTGTGCTTGAAGTGAATTGAAATAAGAATAACTGAGCATGAACGCTTCACCCCAATCGTAGCGGTTGTCCACTCAGTATATTTCTTTTACTCAGCTATGAACATACATAACTATAAGCCAGATAAAATCACCTATGAGCCAGATAATATATGTACCAGCTCATTTGCTTGATCCTTTGATCTGCTTTCAGTATGTTGAAGCAAAGTAAAGACATCTTCTATCTCTCATAGTCTATCTGCAAATAAATACATAAACTTGTGCTTGGAAAGTGTCACTGTTGCTTGCTAAGGCAACAAATGATGCCTCCTGACTTTAGATATCTAGTTACATTGCTAGAATAAACCGTTGACACTAACAGGCTTTTCACTGCTCTATATTTTCTTTTTACTGGAATTTAGAGAACTCCAAGACAACAAAGAATGCAATTCCTCATACAACAGCTCAATAAAGCATGTACCTGGATTGTGTCTTAAAAATCAAAATGGCAACATTGGGCATCAAATTTATTTTTATGAATTATTTCTTAATATATAGAAAAAATAATTGGGTACTCCAAGTGTAATACTTGCATATCACCACAACAATACTTATTTCAACAACTCCTACTCTCCTAAAAGTAGGATGGCTCTAAAGTCAGTGATGTATTTGATACTATAGAAATGTGTGTGGTCCTTTGCCATGTCTGAAGTGTATAACTCGTACTGCTAATAGTTTTATGCCCTCATCAGTGTAAATAAAAATCCCATTGTGGTTAAGTAGAGAAAACTCCCCAGACCTTAAAAGACATATCTATTTAGCAGTATTTTGACTAGTATATCGATTTTCCATTATAGAAATAACCATTATTTTATCATAAAAATAATGATAAATGATCATATGCATTTCTCTGATAGGAATATAAAGTAATATAATTAAAGGATTTGCTAAAGTTCACAAATGGAGAAATGAAGATCAAGTCTGTTGGGCTGGTGAATCGAATTCTGATGATTATTTAAATTTTGATGATAATATTTGTGATAATAATGACAGCAAGTACACATAATAATTTACTGTTTGGTAGGGACAGTGTTCTAAGCATTTATGTATAAACTAATTCAGCTATCCAAACAATCCCTGAGGCAAGGAACTTTGTATTTGGGGTGGGGCAGGGGGAAGATAGTGCACAAATTAATCAACCAGCAGCAATGAAGTCCTGTGAGAACCAGCTCTCATATCCAGCTCTCATTTTGTTCTCTTCTATTTTGAAGTCAATCTACCTCTAGACAATATAATAAACAATCCAGTGCTTAGCTATGATGTTCGTGGGTTATAAAAAATTAGAGTAGAAATATATTTAACAGGTAAGGTTGCCTGTTGACTAATTACAGATCATTATCAACCCAAATTGAATACCTATTGAATAATCTGCTAAGCTGCGGTATAACCCTGACTCATTACCTTAAGGGTCCAAGCTTCTAAAGTTCTTCTTGGTCACTCTTAAGATTCTTGTTCTGATAAGAATAGCCTTCTGAACCTAACCTGAAGTTCAGTCTATAAATCCTTCAAGAAGCTCAGTTCTAGATCTGCTGTTTTAGGTTTCCTTTAATTTCTGCATGAAGAACACAACAATTTTCAGAGATAGTCCTTACAAAGAGCTGCTAGACAAATCAGTACTATAATTATGTACTCCAATTATGTAGTCTTAAAAATGACACCTTATCTAAAATTTAAATTTATTTATCTTTTGAGATTTCCTTTTCTGGCTCTGATATATTTTGTCATCGCAATTACTAGGAAATAAATAGATACATTACAATAAAATCATATTTTTAAAAAACAATGAAAGCTATGGAAGGGACAAGGGCTTAGAAGAAATAAAATCCCAGAAAAGAGAGTCTTTATTAGGTGAGCTGAGAATTGATAGCTATTTTTTTTCCCTAAGGGCATTTGTGGATTCAAGGTGCGGGTCAAAGATAGGGCTTGGCCTAAGAAAACATGATCCACTGGGAGAAAGACAAAACAATAGAGCTTTTGGTGTGATGAATAGAAATTTAAAGAACCTGCAAACACAAAGCCAGTTTTTCCCAAAAATATTTACTGTGTTCTTGGGGAGGAATGGGGGGCTGAGGGATTTTTCTACAATTTTTCAGTCATCGGAAAAAGGCCCCAGTAAAGGTGACCTGCCACAACCACATGCCAGGCTCCCTGTCAAGACTTCCCCCAGATTTGAAGCTGTGTGGGGGTAAGAAACTAAATTGCTAAACTCAAACGTCTGAAGTGCATAATTTAGTCCCTTGTAGTCTTTTACCGCTCAGTGGACAAAGATATGCCAGACTCTCAATCAAAAGCCCAGGAAGCCACATACAAGGAATGAGACTGATGCAGATCTGAACTGAGTTTAATGAATCGCCAACTCAGCTGAAACTAGACACGGCCCTTGGGATTGAAGGGTCTAAATTCTATGTCTAACAGTGAATAGCAAAACCCCCTCTGGAGTAAAATGTCATCATCAAGACCAATAATCAAGATAAAAAGAATAAAAACAGACCCACAGATTATATAGATAATAAACTTAGCCAGCAAAGACATTAAAATAAAAATTATCTTTATGTTAAAATAGGACAAAAGATGGATGATGATAAACATTTCAAAGAGAATTGAAATCTATTTAAAAAATTAATATTTGTCTTTGAGGAGAAACATAGTACCTATTATAAAATCCCTTGAAATTCTCTGAGATTTACTAATTAGATGGCAGGATATTGGAAAGATTGAGAAATGAGGAAACAGGTAATCAAAATCTATAAAACACTATGTGCTAGACATATGCTAAATACAATACATATATTACATTCCTTAATTTTCTATGAAGTCGTTATTTTTACTTTATAGATTAGAACTTTACATAAAGAGGGTAATATAACAAAGCAGGGGAACATACACAATCTTCTCTACTTATTTACATCATGTATACACTCTTCTATATTGGGCAAAGTTATAAACACACATCACCCACACCACCTAAGTTAAGGTGCATACTATCGTGAGCGTGCAATACCAAGTTCCTAGGAGCTAAATGGAAGCCCCTGGGTATACGGGCTAAGCTACAATATTTCTTGCCCAGAGATTTTGGCATGCTCCCTAAGGGGACAAGAGTGTTTAATCAGGATTGGAAAACAACTAATTTTGTTTTATGCCTCTACTTTCTCATACTTATTAAAATAAAGTGAACCACAGGATCAGAAACGTTCCAGGAACTGAAGACAGTAAATCTTATTTTAAAGGACTTTGTGTGTAGTCCCAGCTGTGTTACTGATGGTGAGTTTTGTATACATGACTGATTTTTGAGTTACTGGAAAATACCACTAGAAACTGCATTCCCAGGAACAATGGAATCCCTCGTGAGATGTTTCCTCCCTGAAGAATAGTAAGATGACAAACAGACAAAAGTAGGAAAAATTATGTCTCCAGACAGTGTAGCATTGCCAGCGTAACTTCAAAATGCACTATTCCATACTATACACAAAGTCTGCTATCCTTCAATTATTCTACGAAAATATTATTTGGGTAAAGAAAATAAGATCTTAATTATTCATTGATATTTCATATCCAGAATAACTAATGACTAATAAAAAATATGCCCATTTTGAACATCTGTGAAGCAGGCACTTTACATAAGGACCTTCTACTTAATGCCATTGTTATTCTCATTTTAGAGTTAGAAAACAAGCAAACAAACGAACAAAAACAGTTCTTAAACAGAATCACAAATTTTCCTCAAAATGCTCAGACAGTAAGCAGAAAAGCCCGGCTTTAAACCCAATTTTATCTATGGCCCAAATGCCCAGTGTTTCACTGTGAGAGGCTGCCTTGGCGGTTGCAGTATGTAATTCTAATGATAATGCCTTGTTTACCTACACCTTTCTACAAGTGCCGAAATGCTGTAACTGATTTTCTCTCTATGCCCATGAGGTTAGTATATGTATATGCAGCTACACACACATATTGCATTGAAATTGGACCTGTGTTTTTTAAGACTCAAAGCAAAAACTCTTTTTACTCTTGAGCAGATTTCTAAAACAAATTAAATGGAAAGAACAGGAGTCCAAAAACTAGATTACCTCCTAACCTTCTTTCTTATTTGATTCTTTTTGCTTTGTGCCTGTGTACATTTTTTTTCATTTAGAAATTATTTCTCTGGAACATCTTCACAACTCTATCTCCCACCCTCTAGATCCATGTGTGAAACATGACAGCCATTCACACTACTCTACCTGCCTACAGAAGAAACACATTTCGTTTCACAGAAAATACACAAACATCAAGAAGAGAATATGAGCCACCTACTTTCCTTTGATCCAAGAAGAATCACTGCTAACATTTTTGCATCTGTTTCATATTTATATGTGTGAATCCCAATCTCTATCTCCATCTTTGTTATGTTGCTTTCCTTTGTGTCAAACATATTCAGCCACTCTATATGTATTGTTTTTTGAGTTGATAGACTTCGGCTGGATTGTTCTTCATTCGCCTGGAAAGGATTAAAAAAAGAGCTGATAAAGTGGAAAAAAAAGTTTACATAAAGAAAAAAAAAAGAGGCAATGCTATTCTAACAATTCTGGAAATCAGAGTGCCAATTCTGTTGTATACAAGGCTCTCCCCAAAAGATCAAAGTGATGTGAATCCTCCACAAAATCATGCTTGTTCCTCAAATATTGGAATTTAGCCTTTAACTTAGATTTGAGGAGACCCTAAAGCCTTGCAGAGGAAGATCCGTCTAGGTGGAGAAGAATCAGGAATGCTGTGGTTAAGGAGGAAGAGGAGTAGAATTTTTAGAACTGTCTATAAAAAAGAAAACCAAAACATTTAGAGATGCAATTTTTGTTATTAAATCTGGAGAATCTTACCTGCAAAAGCACTTTATAACTGGTACATACGAGTATATGTGTTTGGTCTTGGCAAAAAACTCTATCTGGAGTGGGAGCTGAAGGTGCTGTGGTGGCAGGCATACCAGGGTACAATAAACCAAGATTTCATAGTTGAATATTTCCCATGACTCTGTTTTTGGTAATCAGTCTAAAATAATGTCTCCCAAACTTTCAGCTTGGAACAAATCTAGAATACTCAGAGAAGGAATAAGAGAGAGAAGTACCCACACATCTCATCTAAGCCTTTTTTCATTGTAACTATTTGCACATGTGGGCTTGACCATGTGCATCTCTTCTTTTATTGTTATTAAAACACTATTTACTAATGAGTTTGCTTATCAAATTAGAAAGCTCAGACCATTGGACAATGACTATTGTTGCTGAAAAACAAAGTAATTTGGAGAAAATATTCTACAAAGATTCCACAGTGGAAATCTAGAAGTCCCATAATGCAAACTATTAAAGAAGAGAAAAACATTATCACATCATACTAATTTATATATTGACTAATAGTCAATAGGAGAGTTTTCATCTAATTTTCATTTTAACATTACAATCAGTATGAAGCTAATGATAGCTAGTCTAAAAGTGAATATCTGGATCCTGAGTTTTCGAAAAATTTTTTTAGTTAATTTAATTGTTTCTCCTTTTTCCCACTTGTACTTTGTTTCTTAAACTTAAATTTTGTGACTCTCTTAGTCCTTACAGAATTCATTAACTCTAGAGCCAATTTAGCTATAACCATGTTGAAGATTCTCATTTTAAGCACAAATGTCTAATCAACACCTACCGTCTGGGTGTGCATTAGTTAGTTTACTCTGCATGCTGCCAAGTACTAACTATGTTTCTGATAGACTAAACTTTGCAAATGAGCCCTCCAATAACTATGTCATCCATGAAGTATAAAGGAAATAGGGCTGGTCCGAAGTCCTTTACCCTCTCTCATTTATCATGACAAATAAGTTAGGTTGGTAGTATTTAAATGCACCAGCAACCCATTCATCTGTTTTTTAAGATGCTACTCATTTATATGATTGAAAGAAGAGGTGGCAGAATAGCACAATTTAAATTATCTGGCATTTTTAAATGCATTTTTACTATTTTTTTACTTAATATGCATAATGTTTTCCATTAGTCTGAAGAAGAATTTTATAAATTGTTTGCTAAGAAATGGATTTGGTTTATTGAAATGGTATTTTGAAATAATAATAATATAGCAATACTTTTTTATACCATGAAATTTCGTACATGCATGTTTCGCCCTCCATATTATATCTAAGCATAACTTATACAATGTTAGATAATATACACTGGCTTAAACTATTAAAAATATAAAAATGTTCTACTTTAAAAATAAATCATATATGCTTTTTTTGAAAAATAAGCTCCCTCTAGACTGTTAATGTTTAATTCTGAAATTTGGTATATTCTATACAATAACACAAGTTTGTATGTATTCAGTTTCAAGTATAGAGGAAATGCCAAATAATTTTACTACCAAAGTGATCACTATGGAGTTTTTCCCCCAAGAGTAAAGAGAAGAATTTAAAATATAATTTTTAAAAAGAATTTAAAATATAATAGCCTATAAAAATATAATAACCTATAAAAATATAATAACCTATAAAAAGAATTTAAAATATAATAACCTATCTCAGCTTTAGATTCTAAATCCAGAATTGATAATTCACTGTTTTGTAGTAATTAATAGAGAAGCAATATTGTTTAGTTGAAATTAAAGAATTTTTCATTGATTCAGAAATTTTCCACAGGATCTATGATAAGGAATGATACTTTTGCACTGGAAGGTCAAATAAGGCTCTTTACTAATGAAAGAAACTCAGTAGACATCTGTGATTTATTACTATACCCTCCTTATCAGCCACAAGTGCCTAATGGAATCAGGGCACTTTTCAAAAGTAGATTTGGATTTGCTCTAACATGTTGATATTCATGGAGTAACTGGCATTTAGTCCTCACTTAGAGAAGGGAGAGAAAACATGGCAAATTCATGTGCAAAGTTCTAATCAGATGGAAGGGTTACGTGCTATATGATCTCCACGGGCAGTCTGCCAGACCAATGGCTTAGGGATCTTGCTTGTGCTGGCATACACTTTCTCTGACCCCTTTCATTATCCACCATGTTCACCATTAGGTCTTAACTGTATCTAAATTCAGACACAATATCAAACTTGCTAGAAAACTTAGTTCACGATTATGAAATAAAAATCAATTACAGTTGAAAATATATAAGAAAAGCTATGTGAAAAGTGTATATATATTTGGAATAGCTCACAAAATCCCCATTTTGGTGGACTTAATACAAACTGCATAAATAACAAGAGTATCGGCGATAAGATCAAAGAGGTATGACTAGTATTCTGGAAGCCTCTGTCCATTCCAGGTAGGGTTGTGATCTATTTGCTATCTTGCTCTTCCAAGATAGGCCTACATTTTCCAAGACGAAGATTTTATGCTTCTTCCCCTTTAAAACTCAGCTTAGGCATCCATCTTCCCTTAACTGTCTGGCCCCCTCTTTGTATTATAATTATGCCTTGAAAGTATTTCCACTGCAACACTCCTCATGGGCATGAGGCTTTGTCCTTGTGTCCCCAAAGCCTACATGATTTCTTGCCCATAACAAGCACCAGCAATGTGAATTGAAGGAGCAAATTCTAGTCTTGGTATCCCGTACCCCTGAGACCTCAGACAGAGCCACACTGGATCCCTGCCTCCTGGTTATTCGTGCAGACACATTCAACACTTTGCTTCAGGAGGTGTTTTCAGCCAGCCCTGATCATTCGTCCTCAAGGTACACCTAGAGAGAGATAGGAACTTGAAATTTTCATGAACAGGTTACCTTTTCTTTTTGTGGCTAATTACTGAATATGATTACTTCAATTGTTTTTGTTGTTAGCTACTCAGTGAGTTCTTACAGTTTTAATAATCTAATATTCCCATCCACCAAATCTTAATTTTCTTCTGATAAAACATCCCTAACTAGTCAAGATTTCTTATACTTCTTACAGATAAAGTTACTTTTAAGCTATCCTGTTTCCACAGGAAAGGCCTCTTATTCAGCTGAGAATATTAAGGAAACTTTTCCCAGGAAGAAAAATCTCATCACTCTGTCATCTATAGATTTCATATTAAACAATTGTAAGATGTAAAGATTATATCTTATTTCAGTTATCTTTAAAGTAGCATTTCTATATAATCTGTCCCAAAGAGAGACATTGATTTAAAAAAAAAAAATCTAAAGATACAGAAAACTAGAAGAATTAGCAGTAAATCTTCAACGTGAACTGGAATATACCAAGACACGCATGTAGCAGCTCAGATCTACTTGCTTTGGCAGATCTCACTCTCAGAGGGATCTAGAGTCCCCTGAAGAAGCCAGAGGTTTGTGGGGGAATGCAGAGCAGTCTTTGGAGAAGCTAAGCTATTGAGAGTTTCAGGGTTACTGCTTTAGTCTGATGATGCCCAGATCTACTCTGGTCTTTCTTTTTTCTTAAAAAAGAAAAAAATAAAACCTTGGTCTTTTGAAGGAAAACTTTTTTTTCCCAGACTTCCTAGAAGTTAGGTGAAAATTTAAGTACTACATTCAGACGTGCAGACCATACTATTTATGTGTTTGGTTTGTTCCAGGGCTTCCAAAGCATCCAGTTTTGAGCAGAGGGGCATTGCCAGAGTATGTGGAGGTAGAAGAGGCTTATGTAAAAAGCCATTGTTGAAGGGCTGCCTTTAGTACAATTTACTCAGCAATGCACATTGCATTGAAGACTGTCTCAGTTGGGAAAATTAAATTTTTTATTAATAAAAATTTATGAGTTTTAAAAAGTTATAAAATGAAAACATATCATACACCTCACACTATAGTCATACTTCATATAACATGAATATTCAGCAAGAGTTCTAAAATGTAATTGTAGATTGACAAGAAGAAAATATCCATAGTATATAATAGTTTTTCTACTATTATTTATAACTACTAAATAATAGCTTCAAAAATAGTGTCCTACATGTTTTAACATCTTCTTGATAGAACACTATCAACGTATTTTTAAAAGTCATTGAACAAATCTCCTTAAGTTAAATGACAATTCACTGACCAAATATTGAACACATTTCAAAGGCAGTTTTATTCTTAGGTGTTTATGACTTAGAATTTCAGTGATTGTTATCAAAACCCCAGAACATACATGTCTAGTATTCAATTTAATTAATATCGTACTTTTCTTTAAACAAATTCCTGATATGTATACACATGCATAAGCACACCCACATCCACTTCAAAAATTATAAACAGCTTCACACATACCAGAGTATATATACCATATGTGGGAGGATTTAAAACAAAAAAAATGAAAGTAGGATAGTCTTGACCCAAGAGAGAAAATTTTACCAATATGTTAAGCCTTTAATTTGCCCTCATCTGATCACAAATACCTCTCCCCCAATCCTAGAGGTACAAAATGTCCGTGTTTTTCTGCAGCTCCTATACTGTTACTTCATATGTATGTGATAATATATCTTCGTATTATACATTTCCAACTTTATTTGTGTAGAATTATAATGTGTAACTGACATTGATTTGCATCTTTATTTATTAATAATCTTAACGATATACCCAGTTGGTGTGTATAGCTGTTGTTAACTTTCTGAACATAGCACAGTATACCTATTTTCCTTTAATGGACATTTGAGCTATTTATTACTAAAATCTATATAGCTATGAGCACTTTTATATGTCTCCTGGACTACATGTACCAGAGTTTCTCTAGGACAGTATTTTTCAAACTATGAGTTGTGACCCATTAGCAGATTGTGAAATCAGTTCATAGAGTTAAAATCTATATTTTTAAAAAAATGATTTTGAAGAGAATAGAAAATATAAAAGTTGATAACACATAGTAAGAGTAAGTATTATTTTCTAAAGGTTTTGTTCATGTTATATGTGTGTGTTTGTGTGTAATGTACATTTTTATTCTGAATTGTAATAATTATTTATGAAATACAACAATATAGATATATTCCTGAAATTGCTTAGGCATAGGGTATAAGCATATAAAGTGTCTACGATAATACCAAACTTTTTTCCAAATTTGTTTTCAGAAAATTAACATTTCCACAAGCAGTTTCCAAGTTTCCATTGTGCCACAACTTCAGCAGCAGTTATTATAGCAGACTTCTTAATTTTTCCTAATGTGACGAATGCAAAATAGCATGCCATTGTGATTTTAGCATGCATACCATGATTATCAATAACAGTTATCTAATATTTAATGGCATTAGGATTTCTGGTGTAGAAAAATACTTCTTTGTGTCTTATCCCCATTTTCTTTTTAGTTCATATGTATTTTGCTTATAAATTTAATATGTTATATATATTTTTATGGTTATATGTTTTAGGATTAAAATATTTTCTCTCAAATTATGGATGGTAGATTTTTTTACTTCATCTCTGTTATATTTTGGTTAACAGAATAATTAATTTTTTATGTAGTCAAATTGATCAGCCCTTTCTTTAATGATTTGTGATTTTTATGTTGTATTGAAGAATTTTTTTCTCTAGCCCAAATCATAGAGCTATCATTGTATATTTTATTCTATTATTTTGGAAGTTTTGTCATTCAGATGTAAGTCCTTAGTCCATCTGAAATTGATTTTGGTGTGTGGTATGAAGTAAAGATCTAATTTAATTTTTTTCCATACAGGTAGTCAGTTGTTCAACCACCTTTTATTAACAATCCATCTTTTCCCCATTTATCTGCAGTCAGTAAGCTGAAAACTTTTCACATGTCAGTGTGTCTTGGACTTTTAATTCTCTTCTAGTTGATCTATTTTTGAAGTCATAGCACATCATCTTAACCACTACACCTTCCCCAGTTTTGAATTAGTCTTGATATCTGATAGGCACTTCATTTTTTCTTTAAAAACGTCTCCGCTATTTTGAGGCTTTTGCTCTTCCATATAAATTTTAAAAGCAGCTTGCCAAGGTTTACAAAAGGCTTTTTGAGATTTTTATCAGATATATTTCTAAATACTGTATATACTGCTATTTTAAATGTTATCATTTTATAAATTATATAATTTCTTCATTGCTAGTCTATAAAAATATACTTGATTTTTATATTTGCATTTATTTTTCTCACACCAAGCCTCTGTGTTTTACACTCTGAACTGTTTTTATATTCTTTCCAGCAGATTTTTTAGGGTTTGAAGGATAACAATTAAATTTATATTTATATATATATTTATATTTATTAAATTTATATGCAAACTGATAGTTTTATTTCTCTCTTTCTAATCCTTATACTAATTTCTTTTGCTTGACTTATTGCTTTGAGTACGATATTAAGTGCAAGCAATTTTGTCTAAGTTCTTACCTTAATAAAAATATTTTTCAACATTTTATAATTATATATTATTTTATAGGCTTCTGTAGATATCCTTTATTAGCTTAAATAGGACCTCTTATTTATAATATCATAACAGATCAAGTCATGAATAGATATTGAATCTTATCAAATGTCTGCATTTATTGACATAATGATATATTTTCCCATCTTTATTTATATGTAATATAATAAATATATTTTATATGTCAATATAAAAATATTAACATATTTCTATATTTCTGTCTTTCTGAAAAAGGAACTTGAGTATGATATATTTTTAAGTTGTCAATAGTTTTATTAATATTTTATTTACAATGTTTACATTTATATTTATGAGTGAGATTGGGCTATAATTTTCAATAAAAAATGATACCTAAGTTGAATCCTGAGGTTTTTTTTATATCCAGTGGTAGTAAAGAAGGGAAGTTTTTCCAGGATGAAGGAAATATTAGCTATGATTAGAATATAGTACCTATTTTCTTTGAAGTGCTATTTTTAAGTGTCTTTACACTGAATATTCATTGACTTCAGAAATTTATGAGCATTTATATAATAATACAGTGGTTATAAGTTAGGAATTAGGCAAACTAATTTTGAATACTAACTCCATTACTATCAACTCTGTTCTTGATATATTTACTTCCTTTATCTTTGTCTCAGTTATCTTATCTGAAATATGGGCATAATAATTATATCTACCTTATAGGAATGTTTTAAAATTAAATCACATCATACATATGAAGACCTAACATAGCAACTGACATGTAGTTAACACTCAATAAATGATAGCTACTTTCATTATTTTAATTTCATTAAAGTAAATTACAATTTAATCATAAATGAGTCAATACATATTTCTATTTTTAATTTTTAATTTGGTTATAATTTATGCTCTTCAGAAACCTTACCTGAATCAATCTGTAAGTTTTCAAGGGACATTTAGGGTATACTCTCTGTATTCTAAATTGCCATGCCTGGAAATTTTTATTTTCTAAACTGGTATAGGAGACAATTAGTCTTTCTGTTTATTAATTATGTCCATTCATTTATCCAAACCCCTAATCCTCTCTTAGAGAATATAGTTATAGAATTTGCTGAAGTCAAGAGGAGGTTGAGGGCTGTACAGCAGTAGAAACTGTGTGAGGATGGCATTGCAAGTCTCTAAGGGATCTCAGAAAAAAGTATCAACAACTTTGAATGGTACACGTGCTACAAATTGGATTTATCTAGCTTTCTTTCCCCAAGAAAGAAGGAAGGATATCCTGTAATCAACTTTAGCAATTGCTCCAAATTTATATCAATCTCTTCTCCTTTTTTTAGTTTAAAAAATCTCCTTAGAGATGTGCTTAAGTATATAATACAAATATATGCAGAAGAGAAGGGTTAAGGAACAAGAAGCTGATAGCGAGGCAGTGTGGATTCAGATCCTAGTCTACTATCTTAGATGAGAGATGGAACCCATGACGTGGGTTTTCTCATCTGGAAAGGAAGATGATAATTGTTGCTTTGGAGAATGAATTAGTTAATGTGGTAGTAACTACACTAATCCATAGCACTATGTGTGTTACCTATTATCTTTATACTATATTAGTAGAAAGAGTCTGCTTTAGTGTAACTTTAAGGTAGTACCTCACCACATACTTTGAATTTGCTTAAAATGTCTGATGATTTTTCTTTAGCCAATTCAAATCTTTTGTAATATAATTCTAATTCACATCTTTTTCTTCAGTCTTAGTAATTATATGTATTATGCTTAAAGATTAAATTATTAGGCCACCACATAGCAATCTAAGCTAAAAAAATCTAAACTTCTTTCTTTTCTCTTATAGTAATTACATGTTTAAAAATATGATTTTTAAATGTAACAATCACACGAAAATATTATTTTATGAAGTTCATAATTGTGTATTCAATTTTCAATCTGATAATATCTCCCAATGTAGAAATTTATACTCACAGTATCTAAATGATTAAATTGCATCTTCCTTGAAGCATTGTATCTGTATCAATGTCAAAAATACTATGGAAAACACAGTCATTATTCCAAGTCAGAATTTTATTCTTAAATCTATCTATATATTTTTCAATCAATGCACTGCTACAATCCCCAGTAAACATATTTCAAGAGGAAATTAAAGTCAGTTCAATAATACCTATGGACACTTAATACCCTTGCATAATCATTCTGACTTGGTTGAGAAGAGTTGTTGTATGGACATTTTCTACCTCATAGGAATGCTGTGAGGATTAGAGAAATATCTGAAAAATGATTTGAGCTTCTTTGGGAAAGATGTTATTAATATGAGATCATATTTTTTATTTGAATGAGTGAGAGACTGAAAGAGGATTATTTTCTAAAGAGGAAGGGAGACCTTGTGGTGGAGAAATCAAATGCTCCACCTTCAGTAAGATGGATTACAGTGATATCAAAAGCCCACTCAGTCAGCTGGTTCAGACCCAAATGACAAGAAAGAGGAAGGAGTTTCTAATCCTCAGCCCAGCCAATTTGGTTTTTCTGAATAGATTCACTCTTGAGGAGAATAGGTAGCAGGAGAGAATGTTTGGGGTCAAGATAGTCAATAGTTGTTGAGTTGATCTAGTTTATTCTCCCCTCTGTCACTCAAAATATGAAACATAATTTATGTAAAACTCTCCTGAGAATGTAAGAGCTAGAAATGGTAAACAATATGGTTAGGCTAGATACATTTAAAGCAAATATCAATATATGGAATCTATGAGTCTGCACCATAAGAACTCTGGATAGAGGCTCACGGACATTTCATTTGGGCATAGGATCCCAACTGGTTAATTTTTAGAGCAAATCAATTATCCTCACTGCCATCAACATATTGAATAGAGCAGCAAAAAACTACATAATGCTTACACTGTATAGCTAGGCATATAATAAGATTTGAATCTCGTTCATTGGTTTTTGTTAATTTGCTTGTTTTCCTCAGTTATCACTTCCATTACTATTTCACTGCTTTATTACATTTTATTATGTTTTTTTTCTATAAAATGTATATTTTAATTTTAACATCTTTGCTTCAAAAAATCAACACAGAATATAGAGATGTAGATATTTGTTCATATAATTGACAATCCAGTCAATTATATGAAAATGAAGTAAAACCAATCCAGTTTTCATCAGATAGAGCTTTTAGAAAATAATTCAAAAATGATCTTACCAGTTAATAGCAACCATACTCCCAAAATCTTCATTCAGTCAAAGAGGAGAATTGTAAAAACTTCAGAGAGATCACAGCTTCCTAAGATCGAATGAGGGAAGTAGTACCAACAAGGCATAAGGCAGAAAGCTTGAGTTCTGGGGCTGGTTCTGAGCCAACCGTGTGATGTTGGATAACTCAAACTATCTAAACCTCCATTTTCTTGTGACAGGTAAAGAGATAGTACATATAAATACATGTATTTAGTAAAGGACCTAGCATATATAATATATTCATAATCAGCTCTTGTAACTGCTACTGGGTGATATTTACTGTCACCCAAGAAATTTTAGGGTAACAAGAGCCACAAAAAACAATGTCAGCTATAATAAATGCTGTGAGAAGTTAAAGGAGAGAAAAATGAAGCAAACATAAGCAGAACGTTTTGAAGACACATTATCAGAAAAACACTAGGTAATGCATCCAGTATTAAAAAGCCAATGTAAAACAAAAGCAGGTGTAAAACCCAGTGTTCTTATTCCTCCTCACTGTATTCTTGTGTCAAACAGCATACAGTCAGCAAAACACAGCCCATGCCATGCATTCCATAGAAGGGACTGAGACAAAATGTCAGAAGAACTGAAAGTCCAAACTGAGGACATTGAGGTAAGCCAGAGATTTGTAGTGACAGAAAGCTACCACCATTCCTCAGACTGGAGTGGCAAAGGAGGATGTGCGTGTCACCTAAGCCCAGAACCTGGGACCATTTCATGGATACGATATCATCATTGCTTGAGACACACCTTAAGCTGAACTGGGAGTGGGATTCTTCCTTCCTGTCATTGGCTAGTGCTTTCATTGGCTGAAACTAACCAGAAGCTAGCTAACTGCTGAGAGTCTAGAAAATGCAGTGGCATGAAGTCAGCCACTAAGAGAGAGAGGAAGGCAGGCCTGCTGCCTATTTTAGGAAAACTAAAAAATAATAAAATGAAATAGTTTACTATCTTAAAGTGTTTATTACCTACTAAAGATATTACATAGCTGAAAAAAGTAAATTTATAGAGAGTAGAACTTAAACTAAACTCAGATCAAGTCATTATGTTTCAAATGAATCTTTTGAGGTAATATTACTACATATGATTAATATATCATATAATTTGCTAGGTGTGATTCTTACATACCAGTATCATAATTAAATTTTTAAAAATCAATGTTTTTAGAGTTTGAATTTCCAAATCCCTACTTCATACTTTTAAAAATTCTCTTGACCTAAAACTTAATTTTTTTTAGGGACAAAGAGTAAAAAGCGGAAAGGAAGCATCCTTAAAATGTTCTTACTTCTCCTCACCCACAATTTACCCAAGTAAAATCAAGAGCAAGAGCACAAACAAAAATTAAAGAGGGACTCGAAGGAGATGTATTAAAATATCCTTTTCTTCTGGTTGTTTACTGGACGTGATTGTTCAGGTTTTTAAACCTCAATAGACGATCGGATAAAAAATTATGGCTCATATATACAATGGAATATTACTCAGCCATGAAAAAAAAAGAAATCCTATCTTTTGCAATGACATGGATGGACTTAGAGGTTATTATGCTGAGTGAAATAAGTCAAACAGAGAAAGAGAAATACAATATAATTTCACTTATATGTGAAATCTAAGGAAAAAAAAGAACGAACTAATCAAAACCAAACTCACAAATATAGTGGACAATTTGGTGATGGACAGACGGGAGTGGGGTTGGTGGACTGGGAGAATGTGATGAAAGGTTAAGTAAGTACAAATTAGTAGTTGATAGATGGTCACGGGGATGGGGAGCACAGCATAGGGAATGCAGTCAGCATTAATATATTGGCTAGGTGGAAAACTGGAGGAGAGATGGAGCAATTAGGAGGATTGTTTTATAAACTATATAAGTGTCTAACCAATGTACTGTATACTTGAAACTAATTAAAATAAATAAATTAATAATAATTTTAAAAAAAACTCTCATAGGGGGTCATCCCACAGGGTGTCACTCACTGGCCAATGTCCAGGAGTCCAAACTGGCCTCTCCACGTCCTGAATCTTTACGGCGGCCCGGTGTCCTATTTACCCACTTTCCTGTGAGGCCTCGCAAACCTTTTTCATTGTAAACGTGGCCCCCTCTCTTGACATATGCCTTTACTTATTATTACAGATAATTTTTTCTTTGGTCACTATTAAGTACCACCTTCACAATGTGTACTTGCCATTTTTAGTTAATCTTTTCTCTGTAGACATATTTATATAGAGAGAATTTTTGCCATATGGAAAAAGTTACTAGTACAAATAATGTTCGCTTGTAAGTTTCACATACATGTTCCACTATAAAAATGTTTCCATGGAAATTCTGAACTATTAATAGAAGAAAAGAAAATCACTGGGTTAGAGATGGACGGCCCTCTGGCTGGTTAAGTTCGGCTTTTGCCCCAAGTTCTTTTATTTAAAAATACAAAGAGCGGAGGACAAACATGTGCATATATGTGTATGTGTAAGATATTAATAAACGAAAGTATATCTTCTTATGGTAAAATTTTAATTAAAAAGTCAATATATTATTTTTTCAGGAAATAAAAACAAGTAAAAGTAGCCCAATTTTTTGGTAATTTCTACACTTTTTTTCTTGACAATTGATCAAGTAAGTTTAAAAGTACATGTCCAAATTGCCCCCAAAATGTGTTATAATTCCATTTCAGTGTGACAGTACATTTCAGAAGAAATTATTTCTGAGGTGATCTGCAATAGGTTACAATGCTAATCTCACAGCTGTCTCTACAGCTATCGGTACTCATAAATCATGTGGTCCGTAATAAGAGAAGTAAGTTTGAGAGGTTAGAAATTTTAAGAAAATTGTGACAGAGCTGATAGAGATATGAAATGACTGTATTCTAAAGATGTTATATAAAAGGGAGCATGTTACATCTGAGATAAGTGCTTCTTTGATTTTTTTTTTAAACCAGAAGAATTTTAGCAATGTAATACATGGCATACTTCGGCAACATCATTTGATAAACTTTAAGTATTTGTATGCTAAAGGATTTTACATAAAATCAAGTTTCATCTGAGTTTTCAGGAAGTCTTACAGGCAATTCTAAATATTTTGGAATTTTTTGAAGATATCTCATATTCTCAAGTGTGCCTTTACAGTTGTTAAAAGTATTCAATTTCTTTGATAAGTCTGAATTCATTAGCCAATCTGAAAAAATATTTCAAATACAGGGTATAAAGCAGGATTACTGAAAAAATAACCATGGGGCTAGAAACTTACTGATTTCTGTGCTGGACCGTGGAGGCATTGGAATAGTCGCAATGAGCAAATGAATCTTGGATAGCATAATGTAAACAACAAGAAACCATTGCATTCATTGAAAATTTGAAATATTTTGAATTTAATAATAAAATACTCCAATTCTTTAAATAATAGGTAATATTTTAGTTACTTTAATTAAACTAAAGTAACACTTTTGAAGGTTACTGTTAAATGAACTTCTTTTTACTCCCATTGTAGTGTATTGAGCTCTTCTGAATATTCTGTGGATAGATCGGGAGAGCAAGCATCGAACTAGAATAGCTTACTGAGGAATTCATAAAATGAACATGTTTTTATTTATCTTTAGCACACTATTTTATGATATAATAAAGTACTTTCATATTGCTAATGATTTAGTTAATTTTTATGTTCTTTTGAGATGTCTGGATATTTCAATGGCTTTTACCAGTGATGTTTTTTAAAACTCATATTACTGTGAGTTACAAAATCTGTTTTATAATAAATACGTATAAACTAATAATGTATGAGATGACCTTTTCCCATTTTAATTGAGAGTCTTTACCTTAAGACACCTGTTTTCTATTACTATTAAAAATGTAATTCTCATATGCCCTATACCTTCAATTTTGCCTTTTATTAACATCTTTGCTTAGTATGATACATTTTTCATAATTAATCCCCAATATTGATACATTATTATTAATTATACTTCATGCTTCATTCAGATTTTCCTAGTTTTTACCTAACACATCTATTCCATCCAGGATACCACATTACATTTAGTTGTCATGTCTTCTAAGGTTCCTGTTGACTCTGACAGTTTCTCAGACTTTCCTTGTTTTTGATGATCTTCACAGTTTTGAAGAAAACTACTCAGATATTTTGTAGAATGCCCTTCAGTTGGGATTTGTCATGTTTTTCTAATGATTCGACTGGGGTGGTTGTAAGTTTTTGTGAGGCAGATCAAAGAGATAAAGTGCCATCCTCATTATGTCACGTCAAGGGTATATGCTATCAATATGATTCATCACCATTGACATTTACCTTGGTCATCTGGCTTGAGGTGGAGTCTGTTAGGTTTCTCAACTATAAAGTTACTCTATTTCTTCCTTTTTCATATCTTTCTCTTTTAAGGAATGTCAATGTGCACACCTCTCACTTAAGCAGTGGGAAGTTATGCTCAACTTCCTTGAGGTCAGAGTATCCATACGAATTATTTAAACTTTTGCCCAGGAGATTAGTCTGTTTTCTTCCATCTATTTATTTATCCCATCATTTACATCAGTAGAACTAATGGGTATATATTTTATACAGTGGATTATAATCCAAGGTTACTTTCTTTTGTTGCTTAAATTGTTCCAGCTTTGGGCTTTTTGAGTTGCCTCCTGTGTCCCTTTGACATACCTGATTGGGCAACTTCTAAGTGTAGAATAGAAATAAAGTCTAGCAGTGGATTTTGAGAACTCTGGAACTCAAATATTTTTGGAAGTCTAATTTTTAGAATTTTATTTTCCTAAGGGAGCGAATGGTAAAGAAATCAGAACTTATCTTCATGCAATATA
>NW_011888873.1:4954136-4956885 GCF_000151845.1 Pteropus vampyrus | reverse complement strand
AATATTTTAGTTACTTTAATTAAACTAAAGTAACACTTTTGAAGGTTACTGTTAAATGAACTTCTTTTTACTCCCATTGTAGTGTATTGAGCTCTTCTGAATATTCTGTGGATAGATCGGGAGAGCAAGCATCGAACTAGAATAGCTTACTGAGGAATTCATAAAATGAACATGTTTTTATTTATCTTTAGCACACTATTTTATGATATAATAAAGTACTTTCATATTGCTAATGATTTAGTTAATTTTTATGTTCTTTTGAGATGTCTGGATATTTCAATGGCTTTTACCAGTGATGTTTTTTAAAACTCATATTACTGTGAGTTACAAAATCTGTTTTATAATAAATACGTATAAACTAATAATGTATGAGATGACCTTTTCCCATTTTAATTGAGAGTCTTTACCTTAAGACACCTGTTTTCTATTACTATTAAAAATGTAATTCTCATATGCCCTATACCTTCAATTTTGCCTTTTATTAACATCTTTGCTTAGTATGATACATTTTTCATAATTAATCCCCAATATTGATACATTATTATTAATTATACTTCATGCTTCATTCAGATTTTCCTAGTTTTTACCTAACACATCTATTCCATCCAGGATACCACATTACATTTAGTTGTCATGTCTTCTAAGGTTCCTGTTGACTCTGACAGTTTCTCAGACTTTCCTTGTTTTTGATGATCTTCACAGTTTTGAAGAAAACTACTCAGATATTTTGTAGAATGCCCTTCAGTTGGGATTTGTCATGTTTTTCTAATGATTCGACTGGGGTGGTTGTAAGTTTTTGTGAGGCAGATCAAAGAGATAAAGTGCCATCCTCATTATGTCACGTCAAGGGTATATGCTATCAATATGATTCATCACCATTGACATTTACCTTGGTCATCTGGCTTGAGGTGGAGTCTGTTAGGTTTCTCAACTATAAAGTTACTCTATTTCTTCCTTTTTCATATCTTTCTCTTTTAAGGAATGTCAATGTGCACACCTCTCACTTAAGCAGTGGGAAGTTATGCTCAACTTCCTTGAGGTCAGAGTATCCATAAGAATTATTTAAACTTTTGCCCAGGAGATTAGTCTGTTTTCTTCCATCTATTTATTTATCCCATCATTTACATCAGTAGAACTAATGGGTATATATTTTATACAGTGGATTATAATCCAAGGTTACTTTCTTTTGTTGCTTAAATTGTTCCAGCTTTGGGCTTTTTGAGTTGCCTCCTGTGTCCCTTTGACATACCTGATTGGGCAACTTCTAAGTGTAGAATAGAAATAAAGTCTAGCAGTGGATTTTGAGAACTCTGGAACTCAAATATTTTTGGAAGTCTAATTTTTAGAATTTTATTTTCCTAAGGGAGCGAATGGTAAAGAAATCAGAACTTATCTTCATGCAATATATGAGCTGTTTGAACGTAAATCGATTATTTAACACCTGTGAGCTTTAGTTTGTTTATTGTTGAGATGAGAATACTTTTAGTTTGAACCACATGAGATTGCCAAGATTATAAAACTTTTGATCCACAAAACAGTAATTTCATACAGCTCAAACTTAGTTGGATCTAACTCGTGAGACTATTGACTGAAGATAGACTGAAATCATACATGCAAAGTCCTTTTTGTACAAAAGCTAATGCCTTTTCTCTTGTCCCTACTCTATCCTTTAGAAAAAGCTGAGTTGGCTATTGTCATTGACATAAAGAAGCCATACTGAAAATAAACTGCTGATAGTTATGCCAGACAAGGAATGGAAAACTAGGGCATCTAAAACGTTAAAACCTACCTTCCTCCCAAATCTCTTAATCACATGAAGGACAGATTTTGGTAATGAATTCTTCAGTATTGGATCTTATTTTTAATTCTCTTCGAAATCTATTTAAAAACATGAAGTCTCATGAACTAGTATTTTATCAGATACTGAAAACTAATTGATACTAGTTTTCTTATTACATTGAAATTTCTCATTCTTGAATCAAAAACAAGCCACTGAAATGATTACATTGCCTCAATATAATGGGAATCATTAGACGAAGTGACCCCCAGCCCATTATACTGAATGGAGGTTCTTAACGCAGCAAAGAACCCGGTTGCCCAACTCAAGTGGAACAAGTGAGATTACCTCCTGCTTCAAATTAGATGTGCTTTCACCAGCTGCTGGAAGTGTATTTTGTGGGAATGACCAAATTGTGTTTATTTTATGAGAGCCTACTAGAGAAGACTTTTTATACTGCCCAGACATTTATGAAATGAAAATCTCGGCCTCAAACTATAGTTTCTTCACCTTTTAGTGGTGTCAAAGTTTAGTGGTGTCAAAATCTGGGCCTCAAACTATAGTTTCTTCACCTTTTAGTGGTGTCAAAGTTTCTTCAAAACAAAATAATATATAGGTCATGTGATTTATTCTATAAGGTAAATCAGAATAATTGGCCATAATAGGAAATAAATTTGTCTGTATACTATCTATTCATGATATAATGTTTCATTAATTTTACAATGGAATAGGTTTTGCAAAAAAAAAGGGTACTGGCCTAAATGTCAAAAACTAAGTCTAGATCTCACTACTGACAATGTATTTCATGAAATATTTCATTTCTATTTTCTCCCTACTACTGTGTATTGACCTTCCCAAAAGGTTAGTTACCAGGAGATATAAAATAAATGAAAATATTATTTGTAATAAAATAAGAATTTGCTTGTGAATGTTAAATGTTCTTTATTAGAGATTATAGTATTAATCAATAAT
>NW_011888873.1:4927448-4952221 GCF_000151845.1 Pteropus vampyrus | reverse complement strand
TGAATTCTGTCTTCCCATCAGATCTCATGGTTTTCCTCCCTACCTCTCACTATGCTTAAAAATTTGGAATTATTTACAATTCCCTGAACTTGCTTATTATTTTATGCTACTCTGACTTATACATAATCTTCATTGTTCCTGAAATTTCTTTCTTCTCTATTCAAAGAATGCGTTCCCATTCTTTAAGACGCTGCTTAAACATTTCTTTCATAAAGCCCTCATAGATCTACCTTTCCAATTTTTGAATCGATTATTCTGATTAATTTGAATCGATTATTTAATGCTACTACTATACCTTTCTGCCTACTTCTAATACTGCTATATGATTCCTTCTTATTTGACAGTCTGTATCTCCATTGCCCTGTGAGAACTTTAAGGACAGAACTTGAGTTTTATTCATCTTTGCATCCCCATGTTTAGCCAATAAGATATCCATGGTAGGCAACAGTGAGGGTTTGAGTGCCTGAATGATCAAGGAAGAAAAAATTTTAAATAATATGAAAATTTTTAAACCTATAATAACTAAATGGAATTGAAACTATTTGTGGACTTTAGAGATGACATTCCATGAGCAAAATGCAGTAATATTAGAAATAAAACAAGATTTTTAAGAAGATAAGAATTTTTTAACTTTCTGAATTCTGAGATTACAAAAGAGGAAGTCAGAATTGCAATTAGGCTGTTTATAAAATAGTCAGCATGGAAAAAGCAAGATATAATCCAATATGCCCTCTGCAAGCCAATAGCACGTATGAGTTTGTATATAATAAGCATGCATGTATGTGTGTGTGTGAACAGTAGGCACAAATCTAAAACCAGGAATCTGGTTATACAATGACATAGTTTTTTCCATGTAACTGTATTTTGCGCTTCTTAATGTTACTTTGCAATTTAGCATTATCAAAGCCAATTTAGAGTGTTTTTAATAAAGTCAAGCTTTCTCCCTCCAACCACTCACTCCCTTTCACCCTGAAATTGCATGTAAGTGCTGGAAGAAGGATTATATTATCATCCTCCTCATTAATATTATTATTGTCATGATAGCTAACATGATACACACCTTTTTAAAGTGCCTCGAATATATTAACTCATTTAAATCTTCACGAATGCCCAAACCAGGAAGCACTATTTTTACTGCTGCTTTAGAAATGAAGAAACGGAGGCACAGAGATGTTAAGTAGTTTTCTGAAATTCACGCAGCTAGTAAATTGTGAAGCAGGAATTAAAACCTTGGCAGTTTTGCTCCATAGTCAGTGCTCTGTGATGCTGAGTGATGCCAAAACAGGAGAAGGGCTGGGTTTCTTGTCCTCAGCTGTCCTCATGGACCCACGCTGACCACTGCATCCAGTTTCCTTGTGTTTGTTTCTATCCTGGCTGTATATTGCTCATACCAGCAGAGGATCCTCGTTTCATTTTTATTTCTAAATAGACAGTTAACTTCTCTGGACTCAAACTTCAAACTGCACTCCTTTTTCAGCCTGGTCCCTCCTGCATACCCTGTGCTTGTAGAATTTGGTGATCATTAAAGCATTTGGGCAAAATTGTGTTCAGATGGTGTGGTCCATAGTCTCTGTGGATCCCTTACCTCTGGGAAAGCTTCTTAAAACTTCATCTTCTCCACCAACTTGCAAATCTATCTTCTGACACCTCTACCCAACAAGGCTTCAGTCTGTCACAGGAGTGTTCAAGGATTAGGAAACGCCTTCCTTTCAAAAAGCAGCAAACTCACAAAATTCTCCCAGTGCAACGAAGTCTTTTAAGGATAAGTTTCTCTCTGGTGTCTGCCTGCCCTTCCCTGCCCCAAGCCCCCAGAGTCTTCACAGCACATGGAGTTTAGAAGTCTGCCTGGGGTTTACACAGAGTTTATACTCAGATTGAGGGTCTGTTCTTTCTCTTTCCCTCTCACTTCTTAAGTTTCCAGCTCCTCTTCCAACAGTGCATTCTTTTTGCTGTCTTTTACTCGGCGAATAAGGCTACAGTTTTCTGCTCTCGCTGCCCTAGCTTTCAGGGAGCATACTTGGTCAGGAAAGCTAAAAACTCAGAGCCCTCACCCTTTGCTAGTAGCAGCTTTTCAGGAGTATTTTCTTCAATGACTTTTGTCTGGTTTGAGATACTTTTAAGCTGTTTTCTCAAACTCTGGCCTTCCTTTGCTATCTCAAGCCAAGACAGCAAGACTGTTTGTGATTTTCTACCCCATAATCCTGGGAATTGGGAAGTGTCCCAGGGCACAAAAAAAAACCCAAAAAACAAACAAACAAACAAACAAACAAACAAACAAAAACTATAAACTCCCTCCTCCAGTGGTAGTTTTTCAAGAATCCATTCACTTCTGCATGTTTTCCAGGGCCTTTAAGTAGTAGTTAAAATTGTGTCCAAATTTCCCCATTGTTATCTGTGAGAGGGTTTACACGAACATCTTATTCTGTTAACATTACTAATAGAAGTTCCCCAAATGTATTCTTATATTAATAAAAAGTATAATCCAGAAAAATAATATGCAGTGGGTATGAACCACTATGCTTTTGAGGTGAGGAGGTAAGAAAAACTGTCTTTATCTTCAGGTTTGTTCTCTTTCATGAGCACAAATACCAGGAGGTAAAACATGAGTATGTCTTTACAATTCATCTTTATATACCTTATAGTTAGAGGGAATGGAGGTCCCAGTTCACCGGGAGAGTCTCTATTCATGCCTGTTATTCTGGCGTAATTATTAATCAAATCCTCCTTCAAGACAAAAAACGGTTATATAACTTAGCTCCTAACAGTCATAGATAATAATGATGGAAGAATCACAACAGATACTATCAGAGTGGCAATGTCTGTAGGATATAACAGAGTAAATAAAAAATAGCATTTGATTTAATTCCTAGTTACTGAGTACCTTTTATAGGCCAAGTGGTTATCAGGCCCCCTTCACATTAAGTTTTCTCTGCATTTGGCAAATTGATGCAAATGACAGTATGCACACAGCACTCCTGACCCTGTAATTTGCACCACACTTTTTATTGTTGAGTCAGTTTCCACTTTTAGGATGTCAATGTTCATCAAAAGTGCAGGCTGTGGATGAATAGCAACAGAACCACGGAGAGGCCTGTTAAGAATACAGCACTCACATCAGACCACATGACTAAAAATTTTGGTAGGCAGGGCCCAAGTATCTTCGTTTTTAAAGCTCTGCAAAAGATATGTGAGGCTAACCACAATTTAAGTATAATTCAGCATACAGTTGAGTATAATTCACCACAATGTCTATGGATGTCTCTTGCACTGCACTTGAGGAAAAGGACAGTAAATGACTTCAGGAAAGGGGGTGAGTCAGTAAGAGCTCCCTTCACATGCTCAATGGCAGCATCTGCAGCTACTTCTTATATGACCAATTATGATGTGTAGCTCAAGGTACATAAAAATTTAGCATTAAATTTACTCACTAAGGAGAGCTCTGGGGGTAGGCCCAGAGGGAAGCAGTATTATTCTAACTAGTTGCATGTAATTTAAAGAAGTTTTACCTTACAGAGAAAAATGTACATGCTAAAAATACCTAGATAAATGTTTTTAAAGACAGATTTTCTGAAACATAATTCTTTGGAACTTAGAAAATAAAATAAATTTTTTCACATATACGTTGTGACTTTAAATAAATATTGTAAGCCTACCTAAATAACTGTGGCACTAGTGAAATCAGATTACTGCTCTGTAACAAGATAACGAAAATGCAATAACAACTCTAATTTAATGGCTGACTTTAAAATGTTAGCATTTTTCCCTAAGTGAAATTGACTTTGTCACAGAACATGTCACAATATTCTCTTTTGGCTACAATGAAATATTACTGCAAGATTATTAACATTAATGTGGGAAGGTAAATGTTTTAAGGCCACTGCCTCTATGATGCATGCATGAAAGTGTGGCTTGATGTATATTATGGAGATTCGATAATTACTACTGAATTAGGTCGATAAATTTGGAAAGATGGAAAAGGATTACAGACTGAGAGCACTTCATGTTTGACAAAAATTGATCTAAAGCCCTCTTTGGCTAATTCATCCATGACAACCAAATTTGGCCCAGAGTTCCACATGCACAGCTTCCATTGACATCCATAGAATTTGTGCATGAGTTACTGAGGTTAGAATTAAGCCCTAAGGAAATAACTAAAGATTTTTGGTGAGATATACTTGTGTGATTAAATAAAATGATTTTTATGGGCTTTGTTTTCTTGTTTTAAGACTGTTTCTTATGAAGATAAATAGCCTAAGCACATTGAGGTTAATATTGCTTTTAAGCTATTTGTCTCCATTTGGGAACTAAATGCAAAGAAAAATGAATGTTTTACCTTCTCAGAAGCTTTTTCAGTTAAATGTTTTTACTAAATCCAGAGTCCAGCAAACTTTACCAATTTCCCAGGAATAAGCATTAATCACCTTCAAATATTTTGGAAAAACTATCTAGTAAGAAGAGTATTAACTGTAGAGCTATTTGTCCCTTTTTTGTACTGCTGTTGCCATAGTGAAACCTGCTTCCCTCTGAAAAACAAAGGACACAGCATTTGATTTTGGGGAAAAAAATCTAGATTGACATATGCACCTCTAAAAAAGTACAAATTAAAAACATTTCAGAATATCGACTTATTTGAAATTTTAGAGACAATTAATTTAAAAAAGAACTAAACATTGAGCTAATGTAATTGTTTTCCACCTTTTTGTTTATGAATGTACCAAAATGCTTAGTTCGTGGAAAAGGGACTATTATAGAACTAAATGCTGTAGGCTAAGCACGATGCTAACACTTCATATTTGTAATCCCTGTTTATCCTAAAAAATTTCTCAATTCTGCAGGTGAAGAAATTTAAATATAATGAGGTTAAGAAGTGTATTGGTTAGACCCAGAATTCAAATTCTGGTGATTTTCTATAGTTAATATTCAAGGATACCTTAAAAGTAAATGTAAAAAATTTAGGAGAAATATTTATCAAAATGCAATTTCAGATGGCTTTGGAAATCAAACGAATCTTGGGGAAATAAATATAAATAAATGTTAGTATTTGTCGGTTCTCTACAGGGATAATAAATTTATTTTCTCAAAAAAATTAGAAATGCATTATATACTAATGTAAAATGTTATAGAAACAATAAATAGCTCAAATAGAGAAAAAACATGAAGAAAAATAAGTGTTGTGCTATGGTTTACTTTTTACTGTATTCTGTATACCATATGAAGAGTTCATAAAAACTGGTGACAGTTCTAAGATTTAAATAACTACATTGTCCAGAGATAGTTAATTATAAAATATTAAATACAGTTAGTAAACATTTCTAATATAGCTTCATGGCATATCCACAGATTAAAAACATGTTGTCTGGAATATATGGCAGACGTAAGGCCAATGCATGATCATTATATTGTTAATTGAAAAAGCAAAATATTAATTGTTTCTATATTTTTATGTAACCATCCAAAATTTTGTATATATGGTTAAGAATTGGAAAATATCATGAAAAGGGGAAACGGTTGCATTTGTTGTGATGGAAGTGTTTTGAGTGAATTCTTTATTTTATTTAAACTTCTGTTACTCTTGGTATAATATTGATTTGTATTTTGTAACAACATTTCTAAAGATGGAAATTGAATGCAAAAAAAGGGGATTGTCATCTCCTAGACTCTTTTAATTTCCTGTCTTCATCCTTTCCCCTTCTTAATTTCTGTACTTAGTTCATTATTGTTATGACATAAATGATTTCATCTTTATGGCTAGAGAGTCCTTCTTTTTGAGATTTCTGTTTTTTCCTTCTGATAATCCAGGCACCTTACTAATAATCTTAGATATATTAGCCATTTCTATATATCTATATCCTACTTTCCTGGCTGAGACCCCAAATACTCTGTCCATTTGGCAAAGCCCTTTCTGTCCTTCAGGGCCAATGTGGCTTGGGCTTTCACCTATTCACTCCTCCCTTCATCTCCAAGCAGCAGGCATTCCTCCTACTTGGTCATAGTTCTATACAGTCCTCTTTCATAGCTCTTACCACAACATATTTCAATTGTTTATTATCCTGTTGCACCAACCTAAGCTTACTCAGAGCAAGAACCACATCTTTTTCCTTCCATATCCCAGCACTTAGCCTGAGATTGATATTAGGAACTCAACGAATGTGTATGAAGCTCTTTATGAACTTCTTTTAATCTAAGGTGATCAAAATTTTCCAGTCACTGCAGGCATGAGAGAAAGTTGGTTGTAATTTGGGATATTGTGAAAAGAGCCAAGATTTTGGTGGGGAAAAAAAAGAATGACCGTTTTTTCTTATTTTTTTTCTAAAGTATAACCTCATTTTTTCCCATATTAATCAATAACAAATTTGTATCAATATTAGCTGAAGATGTGATTATTTTTTAAAGAAATTTATTTAATGAAAATCAGTAATACCTAGATTGATTATTAGCTATAGCATTACTAAATGTAATTAGACCTTTTTGCATATAAATTAGTATTTTGAGTGATAAATCCAGAAGAATCTTATGACATTATTTTAGGTAATTAGTTGCACATGTATTACTTTTAAAAGTAATATATTGAATGTATCTTGTTTAATTTTTAAACATGTTCCTATCAACAGCATAGTTAACTCTTTAAATTATATTACAGCATAGGTTATGTATCAACAATGTAGACACTATAATTATCGAGCCACATATTCTGAATACCTCATAAGTATGTTTCCAAGGAAAGTTTGGTTAACAAGGATAAAACATAAAAACCTTAATATGTCAGTCAACAACCATTTTTCTGTCCATATCTTAACCTAATTTATCCCCATATCTTAACCTAATTTATATGTTTTTCAGCCTTTAAAGGAAAGGATGTTTATTGCTCACTGTTCAAATTGTTTGGTCCTTAAATAACATTTGATATTTATATCAACTTAAAAGATTAGAGAGGTAATTTACTGGCAACTGATTCTCCTTTTCTAAGTCAATAGGTGCTTCCTCACTAATTGGCCTCTCAAGATACTCAGTCGATGGCAGTGAGAGAGTAAAAGAAAAGTAAGTCTTATTCCTCCCAGATAAATTAGCTACTGACCTCAACAACCAGAAAGTTAGTAGCAAGTGAGCTTGATTCTTATCGTCAATTTTATCCTATAATTTCAGATAAGAAATTGGCTTTTCAGAAAAGCTTTCTATCTGTGCTTAGGAAGAGCAATAAAGAATTACGATAAAATTTTCAAGATACTCCTGTATTGTTAGATGAACTGGTCCAGCCTGTTTAACTGAGGCAGAAAGCAATTTTCTAAGATGATTTAATTCATTATTTACATTCATCTGGACTATTGGCATTGTCATCGAAGTTCTACTCATATCCAAAATCATGTCTTCAGAATTTTGGAGGAATAAATACACACAGAGAAAACTTAGTTCTCATATTGACCAGTGTATTCTCTTCTTAGTAGGTTAATACAACCCTATATGACTGTTATATTTTTTGTTGAAAATAAGTTTATATTTTATGTTAAAAATAAATACATTTTAAAGGTAGACACCATTCAAATGTTACCATGGTAAGGAAATATTTGTGTGACAGGAGACATTACTCGGTGGTTCAAAATCATTTCTAAGTTATCAAGGTTTATTTCTGTGTTCAGAGAATTTTTTTTTTCTTTTGCAGTAGGCATATTCATTATTTTTTCTAACTGTCACTATTCAGGAACTTTTTTTTTACTATGAATTAAGCAATATTATTTCACAATAAATTGTCTTAACAGACTGGGAGAAGCTGCAAGCACTGTTTCTCCCAAATTCAGTGTGCTGCCTTGCTAGAACTCTTTCAGCCTCAGTTCCTCATATTTACAAAGTGAGACAGGGTTACTTGTGGCAAATCGACATCATGCCATCATTTGGGTTGGGGCAGATTATAAGCAGGTAGCACCTGTCTATCAGTTTTCTCAAAGAAAAGAGAGGTAAACTTGAATACAAGCAAGAAAAATTTCCCTCAATTGTAAATATTCTTTAGAAGAAACATATTAAGAGATCTATTTTCAAGACTATTGCTTCTCAGAAAGGAAGAGTTCAAAGAGGTGTAAACAAACTCAAATGTTGAGGCACAGATCTGCTTATATTCTCAATGTGAGACACAGCTCTTAATGATTTTCAAATGCATAGCTTTCCATCATTACATGTTCTATCCTTTTGAATTATTTCATGGTGTCCTCTACTCTCAAAAGTCTCATTCTCTCTCACACCTACTGGCCATGCCTGGGCTTACTGGAAATACTACCTTAGGAAGCCAGTTATCATGCAAGGGGCACAGAATCTTCTTGAATTCCTTCTTCAACTCATGACCTGATACGCTTTTAGTTTTACAAAATTATTAATGTAATTTAAAAAGCTTAAATTTCTAGAACTTTCCCACTTTTCCTGCAAGACAAATTTTTAATTATTTTCTTCTGTCTAAGATTCCATAATAAACACACAAAAAAATTCATATTGTTCTCATTTTATGATTGAAAAGAAGTGTGTGTATATGTGTGTGAAATAAGTTTTATAGCTTTAAGTGACACATCAGTGATAGATTCCAGGAAACAATTCAGGGTGTCTCTAGGGATATATCTCAATATACCTCAAACTTTCTCCTCCTTTAACAATCCTATTGGCATTAATTTAAATTCCATGTGAACTTAGACCTCTCTTTCAAGTCCTCCTCAGTGTGTTCGTAACTTTATCAGATAGAGCCAATAGTCATAGCCACTTCCTAAGAGAAACAAAACACCTGTCACCAAATCCACAAACTTCCCTGTTCTCCTTTTCCCAGGTCTTTCATCCAAGAAAAAATCAGTCATATCATCTTGTACTCCAAATGTCACTCCATCTTGTCTTATCAGAAACCATAGTTTGGCTTCTGGATCCTCTGGCCTTTGTGTCTTCAATCCTCTCTTTCTAGTGATTTGATTTCTTCCCATAAGCCTTCAAGCATTCTGAAAATCAATTCTTCATCTAGAGTAGAGCGTAAACATCTCACTTAACTGATACAGCAATACTGTGACTTAGGCAATCCAGATTTTATGTATAATGAATATAAGATTCACAGTGATTTGCCAACTACTACTCAATTACTAAATAACAGTTGAGAGAACAACTCAGATCTTTCCACCCTTTTTACAATTACTTTTTAGGGGTCGGACTATCGTTCAAGCTCCATAATAAACCGTGTTTCATGTAAGGTAACAGAAATACGAAATTACTATGTTAGGGCAAATTCGCCATTGAGACCAGTTCTGTGACAGACCAGTCTTCCATATTGCCTGGACTCTCTACTAAAGATGCTAGAAAACAAAAAGTAATAAAAGTAAAAATTGTATTCTACTTAGATTAAAATTAAGAACATTCTTGAGAATACTTAAGGAATGCAAACAGTAAATAATATTACCACTTTTCTTTCTGTCTTTTATTTTTTATTTATTTTGAGAAATAAATCAAAATTGAATAGTCTTTTGTTACCCTCGGTCCTGGTGACTACATTGCCTTTGATTTTTTCATCTACAATTTTTTATATACAATTGAAAAAATACTATTTGGAAGTATAATTTACATTATTCGTTTAGTTGTCTTTTTTAATTTTACCACCCCCTCTTTAAATTGTCTTTCTCTCATTCTTTTATTTCCCAAGTTAACATTCTTCCTCTTCTCTAATTTATGAAGTATTGTTTCCTTACCACTTTCCAATTTTGCTCTCAAAATCTCTTCCCATCTCTCATTTTGCAATGATATTTGGTCATGATATTCTTGACTGGTCCTTTAAATTTTGCTTGTTTTAAGTAGGACTACAATTTATTTTAAATACGATCTTTATCTGTTCTTTGTAGACTCTATTTTATTAATTCCTCATTCAGAAATATCTTTAACCCTTAAGGCAACCTTATGCATGAAAACGAATTAAGAAAATGGTGAGAGTTTGATGAATAAAATGGTTAGAGATATTCTACACAAGGTAGAATCACATGCCTAAAACATTATATGCGTTAGGGACATTTGAAGTCAGGTGGTCGAGATTTCTCATATTTAGGTAAACCAAGATTCAGAAAACTTAAATGATTAATCCAAGGTACCCATGACAGTACTAGCACTAAGCATTCAGATGTCATACCTCCAGCTTTGATACTATGTTCTGCATTCCAGACATTCTGAGTATTTTTCGCTGAAATAATGACTATTTATAAATTGGTAGCATAATTCAAGGAAAGCTTAGGGCTTGTAGCAAAGAGAAAGCATTTGCTCAGAAAAAAATCAAGGCATATGGATAGTTAAATGATATCTCTTTACTAAAATCAAAGTAGAATATCCATAATTTCGGATGTTAAGATTCAAATGCTTTAACAATTTTGACTGGTGTACCATGCGAAGCACCAGGTCAGGATGGGAAGCATTTAGCCTCACGGTGCTTTCATAACCTTAATTGCCACAGAGATCCAGTTTCAGTGTTTATAAGCAAGATTCTCCTTATGACCACTTACAGCTGCAGTGCTCCAGGTGCAATGCTAATGGCAGGTGAACACAGGGGATGTTTTCTAAAGGCTAAGGGGGGTGTAACATTGGACTCAGTAAGGAAGTCATTTCTCTTTTCGTATATGCTCTTGATCGACTCATCAAAACGGAGAAAAGTTCACGTAGAACAAATTTCTGATCTTTGTGAAAACATAGTCATTCACCTTCTGGCCAGTTACATTGAACTATAACCTTAGAAACTAGAGTATGAATGCAGCCAGAAAAAAAAAAATAGAGAAAAACTTGCCTTTCTCAGTCATGGATGACAAAGGATTCTGGGCAGTTTATTTAGTTCTGTCAAAATGATCACTGAACTACTAGCTTGCTCAGGCCTTCCATGGAGACCTGAGGTTTTAGTCATTCATTCATTCTCACCCTCTCATCTGTGCCTTTAGAAAGTGGAGCTCATCTCTGTGTGTGTGTATGTGTGTGTGTGTGTGTGTGTGTGCGCGCGTGCGCGCGTGTGCGTGTCTGGTTAACACTGAATAAAAGGACAAGGAATTGTTACTAATTATTTTACCCCACACAGATGATTTATGTATTTGTTTTGCCAACTATATTTAGACTTGATTGAAGTACAAACTATTTCTTGAAGATAATTGTAATTTTAAAGATAAAACATGTCAGCATTTGTAATAATGGAGCTGAAACATTTTTTTCGTCTCACTTCAGAATGGTTCAAATGTGAACAGAATTGATAAATGCAGGATCTTTTTAAAGTCCTCAGACCACATTAAAATGTAACAACTTTGAATGAAGATCTGATAGAAGAAAACTAGAAGCAGTGTATAGAACCATGTTTCATTAGTTTTAACATTGATTTTTTTTGTTTTAAAAATAATCCTATTTAAGGTTTGTCATTTCAGGATGATATTATTGCTAATGTCCTTTGGTAAGCATGTTGCAGGAATATGTGAAGATACTTAATATAATGCTAATTATATTAAATTGATGCATATTATGTTTATACATCAATTTAAAAACAATGCAGATATGAAATTTAATACTATGGTTTGCAATTTTACAAAAACAATATAGTAATGACAACAATCCATGGCCACTAGTGCTTTATACTTATTTAACTCATTTTATCTTCAAAACTCTATGAGATACATACTGTGATTTCCCTCACTACAAGATAGGAAAACAGAAGCCAAAAGTGATTATCCAGTAGCAGTTTGAGGACCTAGATTTAAGCCAAGGCAGCTTGGCTCCAGAGGCATGCCCTTTGCCACTAATAGATGAAAAACAATGGAATAATACACAGATGATTTAAGATATGTTAGCCTGGTAGGAATATAGTTTTACTTTGATCTTATTGTAAATTGTTTATCATAGTTACAGACTATCTGAAAAAATAAAGTCTGTGTTTGTTTCTACTAGCTATAGACTAAATGTCCTTGTCCCTCCCAAGTTCATTTCTTGAAACCTAATCCCTTATGTGATGGTATAAGGAGGTGGATCCTTTGTGAAATGATTAGGTCATGAGGGTGCATCTCTCAATAATGGGATGAGTGCTTTTATAAAAGAGACCCCAGAGAGGTCCCTCTTCCCTTATTCATATGAAGATTGAGCAAGAAGATAGTTGTCAATGAACCAGAAACTAAGTCCTCACCAGACACTGATTCACAGACACCTTGATCTTGGACTTTTCCAGCCTCCAGAACTGTGAAAAATACACATTTATTGTTTAAGCTCCCAATCTATGGTATTTTTATTATAGCAAAAATGGACTGAAACAATATCTAATTTGAAAAGAAAAAACTTCTCTAGAAATTTCAAACAAGTAGGTGTATTAGTTTCTTTTGGCTGCTGTAACAAATTACCACAAATTAGTTTGCTTAAAACAACATAAACTTATTCTTTAACAGTTATGGAGACTGGAAGACTGAAATCAAGGTGTTGGTAGGACCATACTCCCTCTTAAGACTCTAGAGAATCCTTCCTTGCCTCTTCCTAGTTTCTGATGGTTGTTGGTAATCCTTGACATTCCTTGGTATGTAGCTGCATCACTCTGACCTCTATGTCCATCCTCATGCAATGTTCTCTTTATTTGTCTGTCTCTGTGTCCAAATTTTCCTTGCTTAGAATGACCAATTATTCAATTTAGGGCCTATGCTAATCCAATATGGCCTCATCTGCAAATGATTACATCTGCAAAAACTTTATTCTCAAAAAAGTCACATCCACAAGTTTCAAGTTTGCAAGAACTTTGAGGGAACACTATTCAACCCAGTACATGTGGGGATTTGATAGAGAGAACTTTTAAGCAAATGTTAAATTAAAGGACAACATCCCATAGCCGAGGCTAATCAAGCAGCTGCTAGTGATTGGTACCCAAGCTGCCACCAGCAGAAGTCAATCATGAGCCATAATATTGAATAGTGTCTTCAGAGACCAGTCAGTCCCATGGTGACAAGTTGTTTATATTAGACCCCTTCCCTTTGATTTTGTCTATGAATTTGCCTTTCTTGTCTACAGTGCCTCTGCCAGCACCACTATATGTGGACATATATATGCCTTAATTAACATCATTGTATATTTTACAGCATTAAATTCAGTATATCTAATCCTGATAGAAAAATACTTTAGCAGTCGAGTTTCAATCAGGAAAACAGAATATACTCCATGCTATTCACATAGAGAGGAATTTAATACAGAGATTTGTTGTGAAAGTATTAAAAAAGTTGAAAGAGGAAAGAAGGGATAAGATAAGAAATTGCGAGACACAACTACCCCATTTTCCAGGCTGGAAAAGTTAAAGAGATAAATGGCATTTTTCAGAGCCCATGAGCCCAATTTGCATCGACACTGCTGGAGGGGCCGCTGCTGCCACCATTGCTATTGCTGGAATTGCGACCGCTGCTTCTGATAGGAACATGGATCCTGCATGCCCTGCATGTGATCCTGAAGTTGATATCGGCACTGCTGCAATTACAACTTCTATAGCAGCTCTAAAATAAGTAACAGTTCATGAAAATCATCTCTTTGCAAAGTTGCAGAACTCCTTTGCCTCTCGATTCTAATTTTCCAATAGTATTATTTCTAGCCAATGATTGATTTATCGTAACGAATTGGAAAAACAAATTGAATGGCATACCTCTAAATACTGTGGTTATGTTGAGCCTGATATTTAGATGGCATTATATTTAAATGATAAATTATCTATATTATATAATGCTATGCTTTTCTTTTATGGATTATCCATTTATTGAAATTGCATCTATAAAATTATGCAATATAGTTGGTTATAATTTTTAATCATTTTTATCAACCAGTAGATTTTTATTCAAATTTAAGACTGACAGTCTAAAAGAGGAGTCAGTAAATTTTTCTTTAATAAGTCAGATTATAAATTTTCTTGGCTCTTCTAACCATAATGTATTTTCCAAAGCCACTCAAATCTACTTTAGCAGTACAAACATAACTATAGAAAACATATTAACAAATTGATGCAATGAGGTTCCAATAAAACTTTATTTACAAAGCAGATAGGAGACTGGATCTGGCTTTTGGGCCACAGTTTGTTGACCCTGGTCTAGAAATATCTTAATAGCAGTTTTTATGTTTTATATCATATCTGATAAATCCATATATACTATGAAAAGACCAACAAAATTCTGAGTGAACATTTCCTTAATTTGGGGATAAATTCATTGATTGAAAACATTATCATAAAACCAAGATTAAGAAGAAAAGTCACTACACTATTGTACGATAATAAATAATTTATATAACTTATTTTAATTAATTTTTTCGAGGAGCCATGAAGTAGATATTATTATCTCTGTATCACTGATGAAGAGACTCTATAGCGTTTACTTAAGTTCACTCAGGGACTGAATGATAGGATTCAAACTTATGTTTATCTGACTTCATATATATTATTGCTATAGTATGTCTTATAATACAAGCACTTCTAAAAGTTTTTCTGCATTCTGTTCTATCATCACTAGACATTTGAAATTAAAATCAAAACCTATTATGTGCATACTTATATGCATATATATGCATACACACAGAGTCAATTAGAAGAAACGGGTCAACTCCACAAAAAAATCTCTCTTTTAACCAATACTTATTAAAAGAGGTTCTCTATCAAACATGAAAAATTCTGATTATCCTAGGAAATTATGGAGAGATGAAAGTTGTAAGTATAAGTCAGGGTGCTGCCGTGAATAACACCTCTCTGCTTGGTTCTTTGACACACTGCAAATCCTTGCCAGACCTTAATCCCTAGAAGCCAGGCCACTTTCTCCGATTGCCAGCCACTGGCCAGTTCCTTGATTCAAACCTCATCACCTTTTCCCACAATTCATCTGATCCTATGAACCACTATTGCCCTGAAATGCTTGTATTTTTTCCCTTACATTGTGAACTTCATTTCACCTTCACACTTGCTCCAAAATAATCTACTACTAAATTAGTCCCTCCTCCTCTTTAACCATAACCACACGGAGGGCAAAGAAACCCTCGCCATCTGTTTTCTACCTTCCAGTCCTCTATTACTTGTCTGCTGTTCTAAGTTAGTGATTCCCAAGTGCATTTTCTCTGAGCTGATGTTTTTGCATCCTTCGATAATCTAATCTCTTAGCTCAGAACCACTGGTATCCATTTGCCTCCTTAAGATAGCCTTGAATATCCCTGGCATTAATTTGGCAAAAAGTCTATCAAAAGAAACACTAACATTTACTGTGTTATTTATGTTAACTCACTTAGTACTCATTTCAACCACATGAGATGGTTACCATGACTCTGACACTATTCTAGCAGATCATACCTGTCTTCTGAGAGTACAGCAGATGTACTAACAGCATCTTATCACAGTGTAGATTCAAAGAGTCCACTCTTCATTCAGTTCAGTAACCTGGCCTATTGGTTCAGGCAGCACCTCACCAATGAGTCTATCACCCTGTAGTACAGTAATATAAACCTTGTTCGCAAACAAGTTATCTTAACAGGTGTGTGTGTGTGTGTGTGTGTGTGTGCGCGCGCGTGTGTGTGTTTCCCCATGAAGTTAGAAATCATATGAGAGAGATTCCCAGACTCCTGATGATGTTCATAACTACGTGAAGACCATGGAGTCTCAAAATCCCAAAGATGCTTCCTGGGCTTATGGCTAACTAACTAACTGACTTTCAAAGTAAACAAGAAGATGGAAAGGCAGCCCCATACCTATTCCCAGAGTGCTACACTATATAACAAGATGGCAAGTGCCCAAGGCACCTTCACCATCTACTTCCTTTACTAGGATATAGTATGAAATAAAAACCCATTTGTACTAGTCTCAAGAGTCCACACTCTTTTCTTCCAGTCTGGAATTTGTGTTGGCCTGCTGGTAGGTTCTTGAGATGTCAGAGAAATCCCTCATCTAAATTTCTGAATATTCCAATCTTAAAAGGTCATTTAGAAATGTGAATTAAGAGGTCTGTAAGCTAGAACTAATAAGAGAAAATGAGACTTATTAGAGCAAAAGTAGATACTGAAATCTAAGTTATAAAGTGGGGAAGTAAATTTACAGTATTTCAGAAGCAGTCCTAAACAGTTATGTATAACTAGTGTTACTGTCTCTGTCTAAGTATTATGTAACTGAAATGATATGCTAAAGGGGAGAGCCACATGTCTTTAAAGTTCATGGATGTATTGGCCTCACTGATATAAACTGCTCAATACAGTCGTCTTGAGGCCTTAATACCCCAGTCATTTAGCTGAAAGACAACATAGACTAGACCTAAAATTCTGTAATCAGGAAGTTGGCCTCTGAGAGCAAGACCTTAACCATCCTAAAGGACTTCTCCAGTCCTGTGGGACCACTACCCAAGAGTAATTGCAGAATGGGAGAAGAGGCCTAGGACTCTGGGCCAAATATTTACATCTGCTCTTTAAGAAAATGTTTAAGTAATAGAGAGTGGAGAAGCTGCCTATTGTGGTCTCATGCTTCAGCATTCTTTGGGATACTGATTCTAACCATTTCTTATCAGACACTAAAAGAGATTGCATTCAAGATCCTATGGCACAGGTTCATTTGGTCCCTCCTTAACTACAGGATCACTTTGAAGACTATTTTCTATTATGTTGGTTCTTGTATTACATACTGCTTTTAAGATGCCCACATATGCATAAAATGATAAACAATGAAAGTCTACTTTAAAAACTTTCTGTGGGGATTTTATGTATAGGTTAACGCTCTTTAATCTTTCCAACGCTTAGGTCGTATCTCTGAGGCCTGTGAACAGGGTTGGTCTAATGGACTAGTAGACTAGTGTGGTTATTATGTTTCTAAATGCATCATGATTTAGTACCACGACCCTGTATACAAAGATCAATATTTGAAGTACCTGAGTAAATATCAATATGTAGCGAAAGTTGAGAAATGAAAGTGTCTTTCAACATTCCAGGTTCTATCTTCTCCTCGCTTGGAATCTGGTAGATTCTGAACAGGTTAGTAACGTGATTGAACAGTTGAACTGCATGTAACATGAAGGGCTAGCAAAAGTTTCCTGAGTTGTGGCTCGTTATTCTGTGATTTATAGCACTGACATTTTTTAAACTTCTCCTCATTGAATTTCTGAAAAAAGAATGGCTATTTCAGTCAAGGAAAATTTCCAGAGCCTGCAATGGCATTTAAATTTGGCTCTGTGTACTTTCCCTGAACTACAACCAACTATTTGCTTTTGAAACAAATTTATTGTTTCAAATTTATATTCATGGTACTATAGAAGGAGCATGAAGCTGGATTCTACTTCTGTTTGTGTACATCTTGGGGAGGTCCTCCCTAATGAAATGTATTGATCCTCTCTGAGAATTAAAAAAAAAAAAAATCCTATATATCAAGTGCGAGTTTGAGGACTGGCATTGTATCAGTCTGGGTCTTCCAGGAAACAGAAGACAGAATGTAATTACATGTGCAAAAGATTTATTGCGGAAAACATCTGTGAAGAATAAAATGGAAAGAAGGCAGGAGTGAGCAGGGAGAGCAGTCAGGCTGTGATGCAAGTGTGACACACATGAAAGGAAAGGAGAGTGTGGAGACAGGGGGACCGTTAGGAGGAGCCTCAGCATCAGTAAGCTCTGAGGCAGTCCCAGCTGGGCTGAGGAGAGCTGCAGGGCAAAGGGTGCTCCTTTGATGCATTCCCCATCGGATAGAAAGAGCCAGGCTGTAGTAATTCCACTGTGATCAGGCTTCAGCTGTGAGCAGCCCAGAGAGAGCGTGGCCAGAGTGTGCACACTATGAAGCCCACGCTTGCAGCAGCTGGAGGCGTATTAGCTACACTACACTTTTTGCAGTGGAGTCTCCCTTCAATGGATAGCTGCATGGTGCCCTCTATGGCTATCATGGCATGTACAGTTTTTAGCACTTATGGAGAGTGTCTTCCACCCAAACTTGCAAAACAAATTTTCTCAAACATGTACAACAGTTTATAGCCTAGGGACTTAGAAGTAATGATAAAGGTCTACCACTTAACTCCAGACATAACAATTGGAATAGAGATAAAGTTAGTTCGAGGCTAAATGTCAAGATATATAAGAGAAGAAATCATCTTTGCATTTCCCACTGCTATGCAAAACCTTTAGTATGTTATAGTGCTCCATATATTTTTGTTGATATGAAAGACAGATAATAGTAATTTCTACTCCATTTTGGAAGGAGTCGAACTGTTTAAAATCTCACTTACTGCTGCAGTAATGATACAATTCCATCTTTGTTTTAAACAACTATTAACTTCACCCCAACATACCCGTGTACCCCTTGACAAATATTATACATTTAGAGCAAAAGCAGTTTTTAGTGTCATCCATATAGCTGAAGCACACAGTTTGAGAAATTATGTTGTAATCGTCACTATTATGTCTAATTCCTCATCCTTGATTCTCTGCAAAGGCTGTCGTTGCAATTACTTGTTTTAATCAAACTTATTCCAAACTCTGGCTTTAAGAACAAAATGGAGCCAGGAGGGTAAATAAAATCAAGTGAGATCGCTGTTTACGATACACTGGGTGTTGAATCTATTGCTCAGTTATCTAAGTTGATTTCAGTTCTGCTTGCTTCTCCCTGAATCTTTTTTCAAAGAAAGGATTTCCAGGTAACGCAACCTACAGGGCTGCACTTACATTTTACTGCAATATCAGAAGATGATATCCTTCTTTGTTCCGACTGAAGAACACACATATCTAGAGAAGGGCTTCTGAGGAAGTCTTCTGATATAAGTTAAGATGTGGGATATGTCAGCAAAGACTTCTGAACAGATTACAGATATTATGTTTATTTGATTTTTTCAAGCAGAATAATAAGTTTGTTGTGGTTTTAACATATCTGTATTCTTTAAAATAAAAGAAAAACTCAAAATACTTTAAATGTATAGTTTTATGTCATAAAAAGAGCTTAAAATAAATGAACAGAAATAACCAAAAGACTATAAAAGAAATTTCAAATCAATTTATGTTCTATTATTGGAATATTTCAGCATTGCCAATAATTAAGCTTGAATGATGTGACAATATTTCTATTTCTTTATGTTAAGAAAATCTCCTTGCCTATCTCTAATATGTACTGTGGTCTAATGCACCAATTATATTACTTAAAACTCAATTAAAATAACAAATATTTATTGTATGATTAAAGTTGAATTTATTTATTACACACATTTGTAAAACAATTTACTTGAAATACTGCTCAAGTTTCATAAGTCAATGTTTCTTGTTTAATGTACTATTTCCATATTAATGTACTATTTCCATATTAAACTAACGTGAAACCAAAAGACACCTCTCTCTCTTTACAAAGGTAGGGTTGGGTCCCCGAACCTGTGCCCCTGGGTCCTCCAGTGGATTTCCTCCTTCTCCAGGACCTTCACCTTTACTCAACATCTTCTGGGATCTTGTGTAATCATTTATCTCCTTCTCATTTTGAAAATGTTTAAAACCAAAGCTAAAAACAAACCTTCTTGCTTAATTTCATTTTTCCCTCTGTCAACTAAAAAAATTGTTCTCTTTTATAAAAAAAAAAGAGTGTAATTTCCTCATTGTCTGCATTTGTTAAACATTTTTCCTAACCCGTTGCAATCAAGTGTTTTCCTCTTTAAGCAACAAGCTGCTGCTAATCAATAGATCCCACCACCTTTTTCTTAGTCTCATTTTCGTGAGTTTTTTCTCTTCAGTATCTCACACTATACTTGCCCTTTCTTTCATCACACAATCACTGTGACTTCAGTGACCTCATGCTGATTACCCACCACGTTTTTCCTTCTCCCTGGCCCCACTCTTCTCAGTTTGAACACTTTCTACCTTAAACATCACTTTTGTATTTAAAGTAACTAAAACAATATTGCTCCACGAAATGTGCCCATTCATCCGAATGTGTTATTTCTGTTCCTGGTAACAACACACTACAAAATACTCAGGCTTAAAACATTGACTGTCCCCTTGACCAATAATCTCAATTTAAAAAGAAAGACGAAGTATGCTTTAAAAAATTATACACATACATACCCCTTCAACCCTTGATTGAGTAGCTAATGACATAATATTCAACATTTACTCCCTTTTCATACCTACAATCAAAGATTGTATTTCAGACACTGGAGAGCAATTAACAACAACAATATAAGTATTCTTTCATAAAGATATGGACCAAGGAACACATCATCATTAGAAACTCTCCCCCAAAGGCTTCATGGAACACTCAGCCTTTTTAAAAATAATGCTTTATCTTTGACACTTATAAGTGATAATTCATTCCCATTCTGGTTTTCTAGAAGCACTTAAAATGATTTTCTAATTTTTGCTAATTAACAGAGGACTTTTGGAACTGTTATTGTTTTTATTTATAGTAGTAATGACCCAACCATTCAATACCATTAGAATTACCAAATTATTACAATGGTGTTGGTGTTTGAAACACAGCATGGGGGAGGGGGGAGAGACTGTGCAGCGTGGTGCCTGAAAATGCAAACACAAATTAAACTTCTTTAATTTGTGCAGGGGATAGATAAATAATAATTTGCAACAACCAGGGATCTCATATGGCTTTGTTCATATTTTAATAGGGTACTCCTCTTTGCAGTCTGAGTAATTAAGTCTTATGACATTCCAGAAACCATAAATCCTGCTGAGATGTTTAAGTTTAGAACAACCTCTTGATGTACAATCAAAATAATCAAAATATAAAAAGGACACTTCTCTGGTTCTTAACAAGCTGTTCCGCTTTTACCTTTGGAACACAATTGAATGAGGCCCACTCGAACTGTTTGGTCTTTTTGTTAACTAGAAGTTCCTTTTGAAATTCATTGCCTTCAATTATATTTTTTAAAAGAATTTTAATTGCATGACTGTAAAGAATAAAGATGCTCTAGGCTCCATTTGTTTATCATGGAGGGGCCTAAAAAATGAGGACAGAGCTTCCCAGCTCATGCAGGGGTTGCAGAGAGAGGGAGATGACTTTTAATTCGACAAGTTCAGAGAGATTTCTTAGTTTGACGCGCTCAGCAGGGGGTCTTTGAGCGCCTGGCAATGCTTCAGCATTCCGAGCTTTGAAAGTCTTTCCCTGCAGCAGAAATTGTATCAAAAGCCAATGATAATATTCCCTGCAAGGTAAAGCACCCTATTGAAGATTTCGAGAGCTGTTTATTTATTCATCACAGTTTTTCTTTTAGGACGTATCAGGCATCTAGGTAATAATTCACATAGATGATAGAAAATGCAAAAAAAAAAAAAAAATTCCTCTCATTAATCTTTCACCTTTTCCTTCTACTTCTCTGTAGGCCACATGTAGATATAAAATGTGTTTTCTGCTTGTCCCAAACATATATATCTTTATTCCAAATCTCAGTTTCTTCCCTTCTCTTTCTATTTCTAAACAAAATTGTCGTTTCAGCCTACCTTCTACCACCAGCTGAGCGTATAAGATGTTTATGGCCATTTCCTCCTGCTAAATCCTCAAAGTGATTAATTAATTTTACAGAAGTATGTTCAGTTTCTAAGGCTCTTTTTGAATCTTGCTATTTTAAATATGTTTCAGAAAACTGTTTTCAAAGCAAATGTTAACAATCGTGTTGCTCTCCTGAAGGATATACATATTTTAATATTTTGTATTTTATTTTGTATACATTGTAGAAAAAATGTGTCTCCTTCTTTCACTGTTTCTAGGGCAGAACTGGGAATAAGGGACTGTGACAACCCTTCCCTCTTGTAACATCAATGTCTGCTATCGGTTTGGCAGAATCAGTGAAGACGAAAACAGTTTCCTTTCATTTTTTTTCTTTCCATTTTCAATAGCATTAAAAGTGACCTTGCCTTGCAAATATCCATGAGTGACCACAGGGGAAGCAGTAGTCATATAAGAAGACGTTTTCTTATTTTTATTTTTTTTTAACTATGGGACCTAAGCGTGATGCTTACAACTGCAGTTTTTTAGTGCAATCAATGAAGGAAAACTATGCACGCAAAAGAAACTTGGAAAAATTCAGTACCTCATCATATTTGGGCATATTTAAGTACATTTCGCTTTACAAATATAAACTAGGTTGTAGAATGCATTTAAATATCAAAAGTGTGAGAGGAAATCACTGGGCCAAGTAACCACTTCACTAACAAAATATCCATAGAATAGCATCAGCAAATATTTCATTCATCCATTAATATTAATTGAACTTCTCTAGAGTGTACAGAAGGCATATGGGCCTTTTATAAACACAGATGTGTCGTTAGGATTTCAAACTTTGTAGTTGTTGCATGATCATTTTTACACATAGAAAAGAACAGGACTGAGGATAGTCCAAAATTGGGCAGAGCGCAAAGCAGACATTCGTTATCATTTTTGGGGGTTAGGCTGTGTTTTTGTAGAACCATTTATACACTTTAAACACAATAATTCAGTCTTACAATTTAGACCTGCCACAGGAAGTTTTAGGAAATATGCTTTTGCTAACCACTGCCACCATAACCACCATGGCCAATAGCACCATGGTGACACAATCCACTTCTTTTTCTCAGACAGATCAGGTTGCACTCTCTTAGATCATCTTTGGGGTAGGAGAGTTAGCCGTTTGAGGATCTATATGCAAAATTAACATAATTAGTCAGACTTTCAAACTGACTAGTTACAATCTGAATAAATTCTATCAGTAAATTTGAGGCAAAATAAATTTAAATTTGATATTTATGATATACCATACCTTTATTTCATATTTTATATTTCTCAATGAAAGAACCACTGAGACCTGTTATGAATTTTGCATTTTTAAGCATTCTCTATTTAAAGTTCAATGAACAATAGGAATAAGTAAGAAAATCTTCAGGTGTATTATAGAAGTATGAGTTATCTTAAACCTGAGTATCTTTAAAGCACATTTCTACCTCTAATGTTTAAGAAAAGCTTACTGTCTTTTCTTATTTCATCAGAATTTCTAGGATTTTCATGGGTTTACCGTTCACAGTAGTGGCCCCATAAAATGATATTCCTGTCAAATTTTCATCCCCACTCCTGCCAATAGACAATCGTGTCTGTAGAGACTTGTGTAGTGCACTCTGGTCCCATTTTATGTGATTTGTTTCTTTATCTTTGAATTTCTTTAAAGTTGCATGATAGCAATCAGATCATTCACATGACCAGGAAATGACTGCATTAAAATAGTTAAATTAAATAATATTCTAAACATTTAAATATCTTCTACGAATGTTCAGAGCTCAGTAGGTTTTTTTTTTTTCTTTTGTTTTACCACAAGCGCATAAAATGTTTTCTCTGTGTTAATTATGGAAGAAAACCCTTAAGTGATTATATTGAAAGCATATCATCATTTTCTCTTCATAATAATGTCAAATGGTGACTCAAGCACTAAAATCAGCTCATAGTTTGTTGGTGAAGGATGTATTTTATTTAAAGTTTGACTAATCTGAATTGATATGCATATATTTAAAGTTTCTTATGATTTAACATACTGGTGTCCTTAATGAGTGATTTAAATATTCCTAAGACATCTAAAGTTGTGGTATTATTTTCAATTAGGTGAACTGATTGGGAACATGCAAATAGTCTATATGCCAATATTGTAAAATAAAATAATAAATACATTTGAACACCCCCAGCATTGTAAATAAAGTAAGTTTGTTTAATATCCATAGCTGTTCACATGAGAGGGAAAAATCAACTTGCAATTACCTAGGTTGTTTGAAAGTCCACATTTTGGGGAGAAGCATTTTGTTTCATATAACAAAACTGAAAACTTAACATATAATGGAATGAAACACAACTATTATAAATCTTGTATGTATCGGGTCTCTGGTTCTTCATTATTGACTATAAGTACAATTGACAGTGATCGGAATTACTGGACCAGAATGCCAACGAAAGCACTTTCTAGGTGAGCTGTTCCCTTGTTGCAAAAGAGGATTCTTTCTTTGTCTCCTCAGTTTCTTCTACTCTGTCATTCTAAGGAGGTAATTGTCACATCATTCTGGGGAGCTTTCAGATTACAGAATCTAGAGCAGAATCTAGGGGAAAAAAAGGGATGGATGACAAGGCAGTGAAGGAAGCTATGCTGGGAGTTGGCTTTCTTAAGGTACTGAGGGAGAATATTGCAGAGGTGAATGGAATTGGAGAGAAACATGGGTTTTCAGAAGTATTGTTGTGATATCTGTCTTCATTACTTTGTTGAGAAAGGCAGGCAAAGCATTTTGGAAGCACATTTTGACTATCATATTGTGTTTCTTTGCAAATGAACTATTTGAGTGACCATTTCATAAAGGCACATTTTACATTTGCATTATGTGTCATCATGCAAATATACCGCTTGAGTAGTTTTTTCAGGTAAAGTGAAGCCGAGGACCAGAACTGCACTTCTGGGCAGATAGTAGTGTAATTAAACCTCAACGGGCTTTTTGAAATCTTGGCGGAAGCAAAAACACCATTTATTCTGCTTTGATGTTTGGGGCCTTTGCATCTCTCTGGATACTGAGAACCCTAATGATATTCACCAAAATAACTGAGCAACGTGTGGTAGATAGAAACATAAGTCGAAAAGTAAAGATACACATTAGTTTTTATTTGACAATGGGAGAAGAGGTTACAAATGATTTCTCCGGCAAAGCTAGAAGAGAAACTAACAAAGGGCCACTTAAGATAGCAGAAAGAAATATGATGGGAGAAGGGATCAGGACAATCCCAGAGTTATAGAGAAAGTAAGAGGTTTGCCTTGGATGAAATCACAGATTTCTACAATGTTCAAGCAAGTAGTCTGGCAATTAGA
>NW_011888873.1:4911946-4927398 GCF_000151845.1 Pteropus vampyrus | reverse complement strand
AAAAGGGATGGATGACAAGGCAGTGAAGGAAGCTATGCTGGGAGTTGGCTTTCTTAAGGTACTGAGGGAGAATATTGCAGAGGTGAATGGAATTGGAGAGAAACATGGGTTTTCAGAAGTATTGTTGTGATATCTGTCTTCATTACTTTGTTGAGAAAGGCAGGCAAAGCATTTTGGAAGCACATTTTGACTATCATATTGTGTTTCTTTGCAAATGAACTATTTGAGTGACCATTTCATAAAGGCACATTTTACATTTGCATTATGTGTCATCATGCAAATATACCGCTTGAGTAGTTTTTTCAGGTAAAGTGAAGCCGAGGACCAGAACTGCACTTCTGGGCAGATAGTAGTGTAATTAAACCTCAACGGGCTTTTTGAAATCTTGGCGGAAGCAAAAACACCATTTATTCTGCTTTGATGTTTGGGGCCTTTGCATCTCTCTGGATACTGAGAACCCTAATGATATTCACCAAAATAACTGAGCAACGTGTGGTAGATAGAAACATAAGTCGAAAGTAAAGATACACATTAGTTTTTATTTGACAATGGGAGAAGAGGTTACAAATGATTTCTCCGGCAAAGCTAGAAGAGAAACTAACAAAGGGCCACTTAAGATAGCAGAAAGAAATATGATGGGAGAAGGGATCAGGACAATCCCAGAGTTATAGAGAAAGTAAGAGGTTTGCCTTGGATGAAATCACAGATTTCTACAATGTTCAAGCAAGTAGTCTGGCAATTAGAAAAAAAGGCTCTCAGTTAAAATGCTTTAGAACTCCCTAGGAAAATGGATAGGAGGAGGTAAGTAGTATGGGAAGTTTGAGACTTTACTCTTTATCGATAAATAACGTATACTTTACCATCCTCCTCCACTCACATCTCCCCATAAATGATACTATATCACTTCAGTTTTAATGAAGAGCCTCAAAACTCAGGGATTAAGGAGGGTTGTGTATACTGTGCAGTGTCAGATTTCAAAGATTGTATGTTTCTCAGATAAATGTTGAGACTTATTCATTATTGCTAAGCTTATAGAAGAAAATGATGAGAAAGCAAACACACATTCCTACAGGATTAATGGATATCTGAGGATCCTATTATGTTTTTCCACCGTATAAAATTCTTTTTAAAAAGGACCATTTGCCTTTGTCCTTAAATACCCATCATCTGTAAGAAAAGTAGTTACAGATAGGAGAACTATGAAATATTTATGGAATAAATGAAAGCAGAAAATAAATCATTGATTATAGTAACTTTTTCCCACACTCGATCCATACTTAGACACTCATTTTTCTCATTTCTTAATTATTTTTCTTTTTTACCTTTTTCATTGTTCCTTTGTCTTCACAAACTTTGTTTGCTACTTCTGTGTTTGATTTCCCTTTCTTCACCCTCCCATATCATTTTTTTTTTTTAACTAAAAAAATCCGAAGTAAGAAATAAAAGGCTCCCGAGAGGTAAAGAAAGGTAGGCAATGCCAGGTCAACACTGGTGCTTCACATAACAGGGAGATAATTTTTTAACCAGATTGAATGAACCATGAATCTGACCAATACGGAAATCCTTGGGTTCTTAAAATTCAGCATCTCAAGTGGGGATATTGATTTATAATGGAAAGCTTAGAAAATGGAAGCCTCATTGTCCTGGCCAAAAATATTGTAGAGAAATGTGAAATGAATATATATACAGACAGGAAAGGGACCATGGCTTTTGTCTGCAATCCACATTCTAGAAATGAACTTGCAAACAAAACATTTTGTATATTACACATCCATCCATAAGTCGAGCAATGTCTTTAAAGTTTAAAAATGATTACAGAAATAAATTTGAACTGTTTGGGGGCTCTGTTTTCTTTATGAACACATTGTTAGAGACGGGGTTCCAGTCCACAGGCTAGTCCACGACTTTATACCCAATAGAGTGGAATTAGAGATACCAACTCTTATTTATGATATTATTTCTCATTGAATCGACAAACTGGGGTTTGGATAGCAAATTTGCCATTTACCAGATTCTTGGCCTTGATTTCTTCCATTGCAGAACCAAGATAATGATTCAAACCTTATAGATTTGTTGTGAGGAAAAGCACCTAGTTCAGTGCCTAGATATTGTATCCTATGGGAGCTAGTAATATTCTACCACAGATTGCAACTCAAGGGGGAATTTCTAATGTGTCCTTCAGTCTTTAGTTGCAGCTCCAAACCAAAATGGGTTAGGATAAGTACACACTTGCTAAAAAAGTAGAAGCACATTTCATATACACACATATGTTAATTGGCAAGAATATGCATCGGAATAATGATAGAAAAGGATAATGAAGTAATCTGATACTTTGTGCTCGGGGAAAATTATAGCTGCAGGCTGGCACTGTGGAAGGTTGGCCAGGACCTCCTAACGGCACTCAGCAATATGGGAGTCTCTGGGAGGATGACAGTCCTTGGGTATAAATTTTTAAAAATATATCTTATCCATATGTCCAGGGGTAAGGAGTGGACATTAAGACATAAGGAAGCAATTACCAGTCTGGCCTTTGTTAAAATATAGTTATTGAAGAATTAGAAGTTAGAATCAGCGGCCCATGCTAAGAAAGGGAATTTTCTGTTTATAAGAAAAAGTCTGAAGTTCTATTGTCCCCTCATCCCCAAAGTATTCATTAGCATATATATATATATATATATATTTTTTTTTTTTTTGTAAAATTAACAACTATTACTATTCGGTAAATTATATAATTTACATTTTCCTGTATTCCATTTTATGTTCCTTTAAATTTCTAATGTATTTTAACCTTTATTTCAATTTTATATTTGACTTTGATTTTATTTCAATTTTTATATTTTATATTGATCTGAATTCAGGAAAGCATCTGAATAAAATTACTATACATTGAATTCTACTGCACTGATCCATGAATTGTTGCATAGACTTTCTAGCAAGTTTTCCCTCCAATATGTTTTCATCGTTAATATAAAGCTATATGCTTATACTTTTAGAACTCTCTCTTTATCTAACATTTCATTGTCTGATGTCCCGAGAGAAGCAGCTTGCATTTTGAATGCTCATGATTACCTACAATTTTTCATGGCATTCAGACTAGAAATTTTACTGTATCTCATTTTCGATAAATAATTATAAAAATGCTTTTTCAAGCAAAAGGTAGCATTTAGAATACCCAAAAGTGTAAAAAAAAATGTCATTATAAAGCTTCATAACTATATGGTCATCTTAGAAGCAAAATAGAGGAAAAAAAAAATAAACTCAACTTCAACCTTTCAAATCACAAGAAGTAGCTCCTCGTCATCCAGACAATATGTGATGGGTTCTTGTGTCTGATTACCTAAGGAAATCTAAAATGAGTTTTATGCAAATTTTTTTACAATGAAACATTTTGTAAGTCATTATACTAAAAAGAACGTTTACAAAGCGCTTGCAAAATAAAATCTGCTGATAATTCAGCAATATCTAAAGAAAATATGATACGATTAAACTTTCTCATGAATTACAAGAATTCTCCTTCGACATTCCTGTATCATTGCAGATGTAGAGATGGGTATTTTCCCTTGATTTTTCTTCCTCAATTTCCATTTCCCCACTTAAAAGTGATTTTTAAGGTTATTTTTAGTCTGTTTCCTACTGCTACTGAGACATTTAAGTTATAGAGCTTGATTTTTATTTTAGTATCATGAGAAATGGTTTCAACTCGGGGAAGCCCAAACTTCAAATACACACGGAAGTAAGATTAATGTAGTTTGAATTTTGCAGGAAAATAACTTCAAAGGTGACATTTTTGTTGGAGGTACTGAAATATCTACAGTAATACTTTTAACAAGAGCTAGTCTAGAGCAGTGCTCGGAGCAAAGAAATCTAACATATCCTATAACTGTCTAAAGGTAAGCCAGAGATGGATTTATGGGCCATGCTTAGCACTGTCACCTTGAAGAGAAGCATTTTGAAAGGCTGAATGAAGATGAACAGTCAACCCCTTTTAGGGAAAGCCTTGTCATTTATTTTTTATTAGTTTTAAGAGTGATACTATATTGTGTCATGGGTTGAGCAGTGCCCAATAAGAATATCTACTGTGCTTTGCAAGGTAGCTTTTATTCACTTCTTTCCTCCATGGGAAAGTGCTCGAGGCAAGAAGAGAGGCAACAAGGGACATGTGGCATGTCTGGGCTTTTCGGGAAGCTTCAGAAGGTGCCAGACAACCGAGGGTGATCCTCCAGCCTATCCTTCCACCTGTTGCCTCTGCTTTTCTTCTCTTCATGTTTCCTATCACCCTTTAAAAGCTAAAGTACCAGGTGAATATGTAGGTTGTGGTTTGATTTACTGAGGTGAGAAATAAAAGTGTCATTACCCTTTAAAGTCACATCATACCATATTGGAGCCTAGTAAAAATAAGACAATCAAAACTAACATGAAGCCTAAAAGATTATGTCCTTAATGTTAAATTGACATAATCTCTTGCAACTAGTAAGAAAATTAAGTCCTAGAGATCTAGGACAGTATAGTGAATACAGACAATAATATTGTATATAATCATCAAAATTACTAAGAGAATAGATCTTTATTATTCCAACCACAGGAAAGAAAATATAATTACGTGATATGACAGAAGTGCTAACAACCACTACAGTGACAATCATACTGCAATATATAAATCAGCATGTTGTACACCTTAAATTTATACAGTAGTATATGGCAAATATATTTCAATTAAAAAAAGTATAAAATGGTATAATCACAGCTTAATTATAATGTGTGTATATCTTACATGATTGTGATTCTTTTGAGGGACAGAGTAGAAAATTCCTATTCCCATTATAAAAAGTTTTATTCAGCTTTTCAAAGCTTGATTTGTTATAATACCAGAGATAATATTGTCTATTAACAAGGCATGATATAAATACATATTAAAAGAGTTATTACACACTTATTATATAAGGTTTGGTGCTGTGGAAAACAACAAATGAAGTATCAACCCTTTCCCCAAACAACTTATGATTCAGGTAATGAAGCTAGTGTTTTTTATATATCTCAAATGTCTAATAACAACATAGATCACAAACAAGGCCAGCTTCATGAGTATGCCATCTGTGCAGTCTCTTAGGACACTTAGAAGGGCCCCATGCTTGGTTTATTGCACTGCTCTTCTTGCTGTCTTGAAATTCTTGAAAATTTTGAACTTGTTTCCCCTCATTTTATTTTGCACTGGGCCCTACAATTATGCAGCCTGTTCTGATACTAAAGCACACTGAAAGACTGATGAAGTGTTGATCGACTAAATACAAGACTTGCTATCAAATTCTGAAGCTAGGAAGATGTCTAAGGGCTGGAGTTAAGGGAGGGATGACTTCCCAGTGAATCTGGAACTTAAGCTGAGCTTTGAATAATGTGAAGAATTTTGATAAGCGGGTGGAAGGGAGGAGAGTACTTCAGGTATGAAGAATTGTGTAAGCAGGCTTCAAGGACAGGAATGAGAAAAGAGCATTGGTAATCTTATTTCTTGGATTAAAGGTTCTGTACTGCAATGGTGAGAGACGATGTTCAACCAGAGTATGGAGACCTTCAACTACTAGGATGAGAAATATGTGTTTTATACTATAGAATTCTGATAGCACATAAATATTGCTTCAGACAGATTAACTCAGTAGCAGAATTACAAACCTGAGATTTAACAATGGTCAAGGACATAGTGAGAAGTAGCAGATGCAAAAGATGTTTTTGCGAAGGATAGATCGAATGGTACCACTCTGATCACTGAGGCAATGATGAAACTCCTGACATGAATAAGTCATAGTGGGAGAATAGAAATTGGAAGACTTAAGGACGGATATTATTATTATGTATAATTTAAGGATGGAGTGGATTAGTTAACCAATACTTGAAGTGGTCATATGGCTTCTAGCAGTATCTAAACTAAAACCATTTATCGATATACACTATACAGACATTTATGGAACACGGTCTGTTGGATATGTGCTTTAAATACAAAAATATTTCTGCTTTGTGAAACTGAACCACAGAAAGTTAGAGACTAGCTCCCTGATATAAAAATATTCATAATATTTGAAATATTCATAATATTTGAATATTTTAAAAACCATTTAAAATTTAAAAAATTCTGGAGAAAAATCATTTGAAAATGCATATATATCAGACATGCACACTGACAAAAAAAAAAAAAAAAAAACCATTCTAAATTCCTATTTTTATGTGAAGGCAAGGTGATTCTATGCCCCACACAGCTATGAGGAGTTTTGATTTCAGTCACCTCTTTCTGTGCATACATATGCTAAAATGAAATGTTTATTGTACGACAAAAGCAAACCACCAGTGCAATGCAAATGTGAGGCAAAGCTCAATTTTTTTTTCCCCCCCTAGAAAAGAAAGGATTTCAGGCTAGGTAAATTTATGCATCAGTGACTTTCTTCCTTTTCCTCCTGATAACGTCTGATTGACACCACTACAGCATTACTTTTAAAGAAACCAAAATGAATCCTGCAGCCTCATGCAGTTGGGTCTTAAACTGTCAGTGCTTTATGACCGCTGAGGCCTGACTGATGCCACCAGCCACTGCATGAAATGTTATCTATCACTTAGAAAATCCATAGTGTGGTGTATTAACTTGCATAATTAGATATAGTAAAGTAAAATCAGAGATAAAGATAGCTTTAAAAGTGTTTTCTTGCTCTCTCCTTTGGTATTTTTACATACTTAAAGAGACTATCCTAATGAAAATTAGTTACTCTTGCCCTTTTTTTTTTTTATGTTGCTTGAGCCAAGTATTGTGATTCTATATTGATTAGCCATGCAACTCTCAATTATTCCAGTTCTGATTTATCCAACATCTTTGATTCTTCTTCATTGTTCTACTCGCTGTGCCCAGTTGACTGACTTTCAAAGGGTAGATAAAGATGGAAAGAGAAGGAATGCTCAAATCAGTCAATTTTACCACGTTTAAAAATATATCCACTACTTCTCTGTTCAAAGGCATGTATAGGCAAACAAGATCGAAACTACTAGCTAATACAAAGCCCTAAATCTATGTAGATTCAGATTATTTATGCTTTCTCTTCTCTAATGATCATGGAGAGCTCAAGAGTGAGTTATATAAATACATTCATTATATAGTTTTCTTTCAATGCTATTTTATTATAAATTAATAGAGTGTGCATTTAAGTATTTGATAACACGTAAGAGGATGCCAAAAATTCAAAACTTCACAAAGACAGAAAGGATAAAATTTAAAGACAGGTCCTATATGTAATGCATATAAACATAAATTTGGAGTATTTTAGATGGTATGGATTAAAGTATATTACTGCATTGACACTAAATAGCCTGATTGTCCTTGAGCCAACTTTGATTGAAGAAAAATGTCATATTTAGTAGTTAGAGCAATGCATAGCAAGAGAAAAGTGAGAACAGCTGATGCAAGCAAGGAGAAAGTATCAAGCTAAAAGAAGAGAAGAGAAATGTGTACATGGAACTCACAAAGCTTGCCTAAAATTAAGGACTTTGACTTTTTAGAAAGAATTGCTTTTAAGACTGGGTCCTTGAAAGCCATCCAAAGTGGTGATACTAATTTGTATATCTCCAGGGAGGCATGTGAGATGGCAAAGACCAAAGGCAGTAATGATGGATATTGTCCAATAAGATAGGGCAAATCTCAGTTTAACACACTGAAGATGATGAAAGCGATGAACAGCTTTCAGTTTCAGATGTAAGTACCTAGACCCAGGTAAGGAATGAAAAGAGGGCATAGTTGACTTTGCTGCTTTTACAACGAGTTGCTAGGAAGAATGACTGAAGTAAATATATTGTAGACAATGAAGAAAACTAAACTTAACTAAGTAGGAGTCAGGAGCTGAGATCAGAAAGCATTTTGACGAACAGGAGGTGGTTGAATGTGACAAATGCTGCAAAGAGGTTGAGGAAAGATGAGGTTGTAAAATTGGACTGGCCCTTGGGCTTAGTTGTAATGAGGTCGTCAGAGACCTCACCGAAGGTCAGTTTCTCCCCAGTGACAAGGGCACAAGCTGGACTAGATGAAGTTGGAAAAGGAGTCTTGCAAGAAGAATTGGAGGCAGTACAAGAAAACATAGTTTAGGAACCAATGTGTGACAAGGAATTACGATCAAGAATCTACTAGTCAGAAAATTTTATAGAGCTTGTGAAATTTTAACAAAGCTTTTAGGTTGTGCTAAGAAAAAAAAAACCCATTGAACTTGAAATAACTTAGTTTGTGTTCAAGATATACCTGTTGTTCAAGTATATAATTTCCACTGCATTCTTTTTAGTTTTTTATTCATCTGTTTACCTATCATTAGGCTAAGAGTACATAACCCCTACCTCTAGGAAATCTCAAAGTAGCCTACCCACATAGAAGCAGAAATTAGAGAACAAGAGAGCAAAGCAGTGAGAAAGCAAGAAAGAGAAAGAAAAGAGAAAGAGAGGGAGACTGATGAGCACACAAATATGTGCATGTACACACACGGATGCAGATGACCATACACACGCACAGATGCATATGACCACACCGACACACACACACACAGATACACATGACCACACACACACAGATACACATGCCCGCACAGACATACAAACACACACAGATATGTATTACCTGAAACACACAAATGCACACACACACAAAAACACACACAAACACATTAGTAGGGAGAAAGGCGGAGAATAATAGGGCCAACAAGTTTGCTTTTCGATAAACTATGTTTATATTCATAACTATTTTCTAAGTAAAAATCCTCAGTTTTGGACATGGGAATTCACTTGTTAATCAGAAAAATATATATTTAATATTGCCATCTTTATAATTTGTACTGTGTAATACTATATTTGTGGAAGCAAGTATTTATAGTTACGTTAAAATTAATAATGAATAGAGGATAATTAATCATTAACGAAGTTAGTTAAATAAGAAAGACTACATTCTTTTAAAATGTGTCAGCAAGTGATGAATCTAAAATCTAAGAACTTTTAACTCATTCCTCTGTGCAAGCACTATCATAGGTAAAGTCGTTTTCCAACTAGGGTAAGAGACCATTGTAGACCTTTCCACACTGTGTGAGGGCAGAGCTATATCAGGAGACTATTATGGTCCTGCTAGCACCAGGCATTGATAAGTGTGAAATTATCAGCCACTGAACACTGGGGGAATGCATTTTTGCATCAAAGGTGCCCTTTACTGCTTAATCAGAAAACTAAACTGCTGTTTCAAATGAGCCGACTACTTAAAATTAAGGAATTCTTCATATGAAAACTCCATATGCTGTCTGTAACTGCCTATTCCTAGAGATTTGCCCCTTTTTAGTAGAAATCGCATTTAACATCCTAGAGAAATTTTAGTGTTAAAGGTTTACATTAAACAAAAAGCAACTGTAGGATGTCTTTGTTAGTTGGAAACTATGTTGAATGCAAATTTATAAAAAAGGATACATGTCACTGTGGGTCACTCCTGAATATTTTGGGGGGCTTTCTCTGTCGGCTATGCAATCTCAGCTAAATGTTTTGAAGAGGAGGAATCAAATAAATTGCCCTATTTTGGGTCTTTCTCATCTGTATACAGTTGTGCAGCTCTACTAGACCTGAAAATTGCCCAGAGACAAACTTTAAAAAAATAGAGTGCTTTTGAGGCAGAAAATTGCTTTTCTGCAGTGTGGTCTAAAGGATAGGCAGTGACAGGAGGACAAGAAGTTGTCACTATGCAGTGATATTGTAAAGCATATCCTCCATAACAAAGAGGATAATTTGTTTTTATTTTCTTCTTTATTAGACCACAAAAGGATTTAGCACAATAACACTAGAGCTTTGACTTAAACTCTTGAAAGCAGATTCACAATTAGATTTTTGAAAGTCCATCTTTAACCCACACATGGTGCTTAGTTTCTATGTAAAACAAATAGCTTAATTTACTAGAGCATTTAGTATTTCCCAATTTCTTCGATAACCCTACATGTTTGGGCTTTGGGATAAAATATAAACTAATTTTAGATTGTCTTGGTTTTTATAAATATGTCAGTTCCTTAGTAGCATTTCAACAAGGCTTTCATAGTTTAATATTTAAAAAAAAAGTATTTCATGTATTTGGATTGGCCCCTTGATATTTTTGGAAGATTTTTTCATGTGGTTTAATTTCCATTTTTATGGTGGTGTGAAGGAAAAATGGGAGAAAATATGTCTTTTGTGCATTAAGGGATTTGAAACTCCTTTGGGCCTGCTATCATGTTAATGAGACAGTTGAGAGATATCAGGATTTTGTGTATTAATCTTAGCAGACGTTTGCACACAAGAACCGCTCATTTAGAGTCTTAATAGCATTAGCTGTGAATTTGCACAAAATTAACGAAAAAAAGCTCCACGTTATGGATACATAATATCAAATGTTTATTAAAACCTATTTAAATTATAGTATATACACAGTGAAACATATATAAGAATAAAATATTTCATTTAAAAAAATACATTTCACAGTTTTAAAATATTTTGTTCAGTTGCTCACACAAAGGGTTTAACAAATAGTCTTATACTTGATCAAGTGATCCATTCCAAAGTTAATATACTTTGATTTCAGTAATTTTTTTTAAAGTTTACAGAAAGTTTTTTATTCCTTTTAAGACCTGCTTCTCTCATCCAACACCGATCCACAGATGTGCATAGTTCAATCGCACGAATAGGCTGACTAAGAGGAAATGAAGACCAGCTGGCCAGTCTTCACTTTTCAACTTTTACTAAATTGTTGAACTATAAATTCATAGAGTGGAAGGGCCCTGAGAAATCATCTAGGCCTGCACTCACCTTCCCCGTGAGGATTCACTCCCGTATAAGTAAAGAGACTTATCCAAAATTCACTTTTATTTTCTTACGTTAAATTATATTAGAATGTGCTAAGAATCGATGGTCCCATTTTCTCTTTTCATTTCTAAAATATCTCTCATTTTTGAAGCTCATGTCTTTTTTGATGGAAGTCATTGTTCTTTCATTCAGCAAATATTTCTTGAATGTCTACCCCCTTCATTTTTTTGTTACAACAAAACAGTTACCTAAAATATGTATCCTCAAACAGATATAGATTTTTATGTCTTTTTTTTTTTTCCTATTCAGCTTTCCTTGGACTACACCTAGCCACTTTGCTGGGGCTCTAGAAGCCCCGAGTCTCATCAGCACCTACTCCGTAGCCCATATCAGCAGACACTAGATACATGTATGGTGAATAAATAGAGGTCATGTTTCTATTCTGACTCCTGAATGAGGGTCCTGGAGAAATAACTGCTTAATGGGCATATACTATAATTCTGAATAATTTCTCTACTGTTTATAATGAGTCCACATTTCGGATGATAATTGCAATTTTTTCTGTAGGATCGAACATTTACGCTACTTCCCCTGAAGTGTTAACAAGTGTCACCTAAATAGAATTTGCTTTCCAGTTTCACATGGAACCGTAATTAGGCTATTCTATAAAAGCCACTCTGGAATCACTGCAAAATGACATACAGCAGGTGGGCCCTGTCTTCATTAGATGTGAGTGTGCTGAGCTGTAACTGTCCCAAAGCTGCCGCAGTCTCTCGCTGACATGTGGCACCGCTTCCAGCCCACTGACCTTTCCCTTGCCTGCCCATTGTACTTCTTACCCTCTGACTCCTTTGGTGCAAAATGCTCCATTATTTTCAATTTGTGCTGTGCCCATCTCCTGCCTCATCCTATTAATCCATGCCAACCACAGAGACAAATGGAAGCAGATGATTGCACACTCAGCATCGACATTGTTGAATTTCTATCACAGATTCTGAAGACTTTGCCAGAAGTGTACTCAGAAGACTCAGATGGTTTAAACGGCTCTCAGTTCACAGATGGGCCATCTCACACCAGTATTTCCGACAAACATTCATGCAATAATCACAGATTAACCACACACTGGCTCTTAGTGATAAATAAACCAGTAACTTTTATAGAATATTTTAAAACGTTCATTCAAGAATAAGTTATCATTTTTAAAGGACTTACTATGTAGGATAAACTTCTAGAACTATTCACTAATTAAAATCTGTATTTAACCATAATTATAAATAACCAATAGAAAATATGCTTTTAAACTGATCAAGAAACTTTATCCTTGAACTTTAGTCATATAAAAGAGAAGTAAAAGAGATGTTTTATTTAAAATCTCACCATCTTGCCCTCTTAATATCCTATATTGTGGTTTTACATAAAGTATAAAAAAGAGTCACTAAGATAATTGTGTCAGTTTGATAAAAAACAACTTAGAGAAAAATCCATTCCCCTTCATCTAGATGGTGGTTTCAAGTTGTTCTTCGAAAACTTCTAGAAATCCCCAAGAGATGCAGAGCCAGAGGCTCCTGGGTCTTCACTCCTGTCTCTATTTAATTTTTTTTTTAATATCTGTTTTATGTGATTGGTGTTTTCATAATATTATGTTTGAGGAAAGAGTTCTGTTGCTAAAATTAAAGTTTGAAATTCATGTACAGTTGTAGGACAGAAGATGACTTTGTCACAAGCACATCAGAGTATCTTCAAAATCATCAGCAAAATTTAAAAAATTATTTAAATAGAAAAAAATACAAAATTAATCTTTGCTGTTATGGATGTGATATTACAATGTAAGTTGTAAGCATTTTAAAGTTAACGTTTTAGTGTATAGTCATATGTACAACACAGAGCAATCCTCTTTAAGCAGACTATTCAGTTGAACAGATTGATTAATAATTCCGAATAAATGAATTTAATTCTAGATTTAAAATCTTGTGTAATTTACTTAAAGATAGATCAAAAAGCCATAAACTATGAATGTGATGATCTCTTTTATTAATTTATTAACTTTACACATTAATAAAAATAATTCTTTAACATCGTGCCTCAAATTACATCTCTTTCAAAATCAATAATTTTTAGACTATTTCTCCTTATATATCTTAGATTATATGCCATTTTGACCGTTTTCTATTTAAAACCCAGTTCTTTGTATTCCAAAGTAATTCAAGTTTTGTTTCCACATGTTTCATTATTAAATTACTATAGTGTTGTCAGATTAATTTGATTCATGTTAATTTATATTAAATTTTTGGAATATTCAAGAAATTGAGAGCCACTTTGTGTTGCACCTTTACTGCCTAAACCTATAGCCAAATATATAGTTATGTCAGATGTTTCAAAATTTTTACATGTACTGTGATCTTCATATTAATTATATGAGGTATATTGGAGATATTTACTTAAGTGAAACTAGAAATATGAGCAAATACTTAATTAGGTCGACCGCAAATATTACCCCAATAATTATTATACAAATTTTTCTACCTAAACTTGATATCCAAAAAGATTCAAGAAAGTGAAAACAATATTCCCACTAGTCATTGGCTGCACTTAGGTTAACAAGCAAGGATTAGGTGGCCCCCCCAGTTTGTCTTTGCACAAGGTGCCAGGTAGAATTTTAGACCTACTCTCTTTGGAGGCAGATCATTTTTCTTGGACTCAACTATTTGCATCTCATTTGGAGGAATTTCCACAACCTGTATAAATGCCAAACAGTATGTAAATAGACACGCTATTTTTTATATTTTAAAATGTATTAAAATTTATTCCTTAGACATTTTTAATCCATTGATGAGCAATTTTTTGAGAAGTATTCTATGAAATATATTCTGTAATTACAATTTTAGCCTTACTATTATTATTTATCTCAAGACCCCAGCTCTTCTCTTGGCCTCCTCATACATGATAGATATCATGGTCTCCTACTTGAAAGATTAAGACTGGTCAAAATGAGTCCCTTTAACTCTTAATTAATATATATGCCTTTTCAAAGTAATATGTAGATTCAGCCCATTTTCCTTTACTTTTCTTCTCCATTCTCCTCCCTGATCCCTTTCTCTCTCTCTCTCTAATTCTCTCTGTTAGGTTAAAGTGTCGCTGTCTGTCTCATCTTTTGTTTGATCTTGAATGTATTTTCCTTGTTTACCTTGGGATTTTATTCTATCAATTATTTCCTCCTACTAACCACCACTTCCTTTCAATGACATTAAACCCCTACATTATTGAAAACAATTCCAGATCATCAGGTTCAACAGTCATTCGTTCAAAATTAACCGTTTTATAACAGCAAATGCTTCATGTATGTTTGGAGTTTGTGAACATTGATGCTACCTGTTTTATTATAGTTTATGAAGACTAGATCCCTTCTAATCAAAAGGAAAAAGCAGTACTCCAAATTTGCATGCCTCTTGATAATTTTGATTTAGATGATTCAGTATTTTCTCCCCTAAAATAAACCCTTTGTCATAAAATCATAAAATCATTTAAAAAATCTATTTTTTAAGTCAGTTGAAATTATTTCAAGAATTAAAATACAAACAAAATTTTTGAAAAAATAAAAAGCACCCATCTCTTAAAAATGCCAAAATAGCTAATCAGCACTTTCATTGAAAACTTTCTATCAGAACTTTATTCCATATAGAATCTGCAATTTTAAATAATATTAAATAATACTGTGTTTCATCAAACCTAGCAAAGTACCTACATATATGCTCTAGTGTCCCTCAAAGTTTAATAAAAACAAAACAAAAGAAGCATGACTACCTCCTTGAGTATTTACTCACTGGCTGCAATACTCTCTAGCCTTCAACACTTTCGCATCTACACTGTCCAATATAGTCACTGCTAGCAACCACATGACTATTTAAATTTAAATTAATTAAAATTAAATAAAATTTAAATTTTATTTCCTCAGATGTCCTAGCCACATTTCAGGTGCTCAATAGCCATGTAAGGCCCATGGCTACCATACTGGAAAGTAGAGATTTAGAGAATATTTACATCGTTACAGAAAATTCTGCTGGACAGTTTGCTTTAAACCTGTCAGATCCTCAACTTCCTCTTCTTTGTAAGATGGTGGTAAAGACTGGCTCCAAAAGTTGCTAGGGAGGTTAAATGAAAGTATACGCATGAAAACACATTGCCAACTACTGTATATGCAGAAAAGTTCTTATTCTTTCCTTAGCCCTTTCTTAGACTAGAGTCTTTCCCATAATTATGGCTATTCTTTACATTGAAAAGCAGTACATGAATAAAGATGTATGAGATCATAAACAAAATTGTCCATCTTCTGACTTTTAAAAAATTTTTTATAGATGCTTTTTTGACAGTCTCAATGATCTTTACCATTTTTACTTGCTTACTCTCCTCCACCTCAATTGGTAGCTGTTACCATATTTTTCTCTTCAGAAACAGTAGCTCTGAAAGTTCTATAATAAAATACAGGAACCATGGCTTGTGATGTTTATAAAGTACCTATTATGATGTTTTGATATTTTTTCTTGAAAGCAAAGACTTAGGTACCATGCATTATAGAGCTAAGAAGGTTTTAATATGCAAATGTTGTATCAGTGACCACTAAAAATTTAAAAGGCCAACTT
>NW_011888873.1:4852297-4911426 GCF_000151845.1 Pteropus vampyrus | reverse complement strand
GAGGGAGGGAGAGAGGGAGAGAGAAAGAGGGAGGGAGAGAGGGATGGAAGGAAGGAAAGGAGAGAAGGAAGGAAGAATGAAGGAGAGAGTAGATTAGAGTAAAAGTAACTACAGTCATTTTCTGAAGCCAGGAGGCTTTAAAGAATTTCCAGCCAATCCCTGTCATTCAGAAATCAGCACTATGTCGTCGGAAGGATGAACGGGGTTATTCTTAAATCTCTTCATCTCTCATTTCCACAGTTCCTTGAGTTAAGCTCTCAGGGTCAGGTGCTCCCAAGGAAAGCCAGAAAATTCATGCAGCCTTTGCCATACAAAAGCCCAGGAACCCTCAGAGTCAAACACAGCCTAAATTAGCCTTACAGGTACTAAATACCCTGACTTGGGAAGCAGCTTCTGCAAGTAGAAAACAAACATTGATTAAAAAGCCTAATAAAATGTTTTGTCTTGATAATTGCAGAAGCTGTGGGAAAGAATACACGTTCTCTAAATTGAACTTTGCTAAATAAGGGTCAGTAGCTTTAAGCTTTTTATGGTAGAAGCTCAAACCTGCAGTAAGTGAATATTTTAACCACAGGAACACTGAAAATTCAATGATATTTTCATAATTGCAATCTGAATAGTCAATAAACACTGTAACCTGAAGTATCTCACTTTGAAGAAAATTTGATTGCTTAGCTAAAAAACATAGTACGACATAATATTAATAAACCTAACTACTGAACTCTGAATATAATAGGACAATTATCTCCAGGAAGCATTAGTATTCATTATACCCAAAACATTAGTTTGTATAGACAGCTGCAGACATAATGCATGTAGTACAATTATAATGCATCAGAGTTGTCCTATTGAATGTTATTTGAAATTTTCTGCACATCTTGTTTTCTCTCTCAGATACTTTCTTCTAATAATGCCCTGGCTAAATAAGAAGAAACACACACACACACACACACACACACACGTCCATATGCATAGATAAAATATAGATGAGAAAAAAGAATTGAACTCTTAATGAAATATGGTAATTTAGAGGATATGAGTTTATGTGTAGGTTATTTTTTTTTTGTAGCCCAAATAAGAAATAGTTCAGAGAAATAGTATTACATTGTGAAATAAATAGAATTGGGAGAGCTTATACTTGCTACTAAAACTTAAAATATCTTCTTCAATATTTTAGCTTCACTTTGGGCTATCCGTTGCTTTTGTTTACTTAGTCATTTGTATTAATTTTCAGACATCATAAAATGACTAAGATAAAGGATAACCATCGTAACCAATCTTCTAGAACACAATGTAGCTTTAGAAGTCAAAAATTTGGATGATGTTCAAAAAACTAATAAATGCCATCCCAAATTCCTCAGATATGAATATTGTTTTTTAGAAACCAAATACATGCTAGTTTAGAAGGTAACATGCAGACTCTCAAAAATTCTAAATAACTGATAAAACTAACAAAGTAACCCCAGATAAGCAAAGGACTGTTTGAAAGGGAAATGAAATAACAGAGCATATTGAATGGAGATTTTACCCTAAAACAATTTATCAGAAAGATCACTGTTGTACAGATCACCTCTCTGACCTTCTTACTGCTTAATGCTAAGGTGTTGTGGTATTGACCAGAATCTAACTGAAACATTTTCTGTTTTACCACCTGAAGGATTCCAGAATCTAGAATTTTTGAAGTTCATAGCCTGGACCTTCCATCAGGCCAATAGCACTGAGGTAGAAAATGAATGACATTGAGGACTCAGACAAAATCAAGTTTATTGCCAAAGTTATTGGGAGGATGGCTAGTAACAATTTTTTTTCTATTGAAGGGAAAAAAATGAAGAAGAGCACATTTCCCTCAGAAATATTTGTGTTTAATTTAAATCAGTTCAGCAGTTTTTTAAATTAACTTTTGGTTTCTGTCCATCATTGTCCTTTTAACTACTTCTTAAACTTAAAAAAGAAAACCACAATCATAAACTGGGTTTAAAAAATAAAATTTAAAACAATACATTATTTATCATCTCTATTTCTATAGTCAGCTAAAGCAAATTGGTTGGCATTTGTTTTTCATTCTGTTTATGAAATCAATGATGTAAATTATAAGTGATTTGGAAAAGTAAAGAAAAGTAAAATTAAGAATTTGGAAATATAAATTACAAGTGATTTGGAAAAGTGACTTAAAAATTTCAAGTCACTCTAATTTTGTCACCAGAGATAATAATTTTGAACAATTTGGTGAATTTTTAAGAACTTTTCTCTAGGAACATGTTTATAGTTATTTTGTTTATTTAATATCATATTTTGAGCATTTTCCGATACTATTAAACATTCTTGAATGCTTGCTATCAAGTATTACTGACTGCATAGTTTACCTAGCCAATGTTGGACAATTATGTCATTTCTAATGTTTTTACTCTTTAAGTAATTATACAAAGAGAATCTTATAAATAAAAGTTATATGCCCACTTAATTTTGACATTTCTTTTGAAAAAAGTTCCTCGTAGGATTAAATAGACCTCATCATTACTTAAAAATACAATTATATCTGAAATAAGTAAATATATCCTACCAGATTTTATACAAGTTACTAGATGAGGGGATAAAATGATTCATCATATTCTAATTTACCTTTAACACTTTTAAAGGTGAAAATATTTACTTATCAGGCTCCATCCTTCATTCTTGTTGTTGCATATAGTTTACTCCTTTATATTGTTGAGTAATATTCCACTGTAAAGTACAATTTGTTTATATATTCCCTGTTGTTGGATATTTTGATTGTTTCCAGTTTTGAGCTATTATGAATAAAGTTGCATGGACATCCTATAACAAGTTGGTTTGTGAACATATATTTTATTCCTCTGGGATGAGTATCTAGATGTGGAATTGTTTGGTCACATGATAAGTGCACATTTAGCTTTACAAAAATTTGCCAAACCATTTTCCAAAATGGTTGTCTCGCTTTACATATCTATTTAAGCTGTTATATATATTGACCAAGGTATGTGTATACATGCATATATAAACCATGGTACAGGATAACCCTTGTTATTTAAGTTAGTTTAGGTATTTTTCACCCCATAAAAAATTCACATGTCTCTCATAAGAGCACTGAAAATGAACAAAGTGCTTAGATCCTAATTAATTTTCTTTGACTATCTGTGTGGCTTTTGATCAAGCAACATAAATTATCAGGTGTCTGTTTCTCTATTGTTGGGCAAGGATGATGGCCAATCATTTAATCTTCTGATCTTCTGAATTGTTTATAGGATGAGAGAATCCCTTCGACTGTATATGATTTTAATTTTTATATATTTTTAAGTTTCTAATTTAAGTCTAATACATTATTTTTAATTGACTCTTCATTATTTCTTTACCAAAAAAAAAAAAAAAGGAAATTTGAATAAATAGAGCTTTGTGGTAAACTCATACTCCATGTACAAAGATGTGAAAATAAATAACTGAGTGGAATCATGCATAATTTAACATTTTGCATTTCCAAGTTGAAAAAGTAAAGCAGAAATCACAGCACGAACTTCTCAACAACATTTCTGTTAGGCTTAACATTGTTTTCCTGTGAACTTAAAGGTGTCTTACCTTCTTTTACTTACTTGGAACTTGTAAGGAGAACAACATGTGCTACAATCTGTTCATCAAAATGTAAAGAGAAATTCATCTCTGATATTTTATTTCAACTATTTTGTAGTTCTGTGTCTAAGAAAGGAGCTATGACTAATCTGTATAAATTTCATGATGGATTTTACAATAGCTCCCATGTCTTCATTTACATTTTTTAGAAATATCCTCATTTCACTTTAGAGTCTAAGGACATTATAAACATAATTAATATTGATACAAAGATGCATGCAAGATAAAAGCTCCACTCACTACCATTAAATTAGAAAGTGAATATGGAATAATGGATTAGAAAAGAAAACTCATGACAAATTTGCTTCAAAATACTTGAAGATAAAAATGAGTCTTTTACAAAGGATATATATAAACTAGAAGAAGAACAATTCTGTTTTATGAATTTTCTATATGTATTTTATGTATTTTCCACATGTATTAAAGAAAATCACCTGTTCTTGGTTTCAGGCTTTCCAATTATAAATAGATTTATTATACTTAACACATGAAGATAACATAATGATCAAAATGAGATGATATAATTATAGTATCTTATAAAGTACTTGGAGTAATCGTAGGAACTACATCAAATTTAGATCCCATATACCATTGTCCAACTGCGCATATGATGCAAGGATCCCCCTGCAAATATTACCCTACCACGGCTGCATAATCTAAAGCCAAACTGCTTCCATGAAGAACTCACACCTTCTTGAGGTATTTCTAGTTACTTTCAAGATAGCATCTACTATGTGTTTAATTGCATCCTCAAAGATATACAAAAGAATTTAAAATTCTCACTTGTATTTTCAAGTTTCTTACTGTTTAGGGAGGCAAGTTTAATACACATGAAAGAAGTAGAAGACATCAGTACATAGATGTAATCAGATGCTATATATTTTGATAAAACACTCAAGATAGTGGGAATTTAAAGTAGAAGGGGAGACCCACATGGAGTACAGTCTAGAAGACTTCATGAAGGATGTGGGCTTGAAGCAAGACTTCGAGGAAGGCTTTTCTTAGTGAAAGGGAAGTGTAGAGAGGTAGAATTAATAAATAAATACAATAGGAAATATCAAGAATACTGACTAAAAATAGGTTTTTATATCATCAAAAAGGTAAAAATCCAGTTGCATAGTCATAATGGAACCACATTGAGATACTGGAATTTATACATTCAAATGTGTTTTCAGCTGTTAAGAATTGTTAAACCAATGGGAATTTCCCAGTCAAATGTAATTTCCTTGGGCTTAGTAACTCAAAGAAAATTTGTTTAAATGGTCTGTTACAAAGTTTAGCATCTATTTTCCACGGGCAACATTGTTCAAAATGTTCCTGTGGGTGAATGCTGCCTATTTTTTCCTAGCGCATATGAACATTTGTCTTTTTGAAAAAAGCCCCCCAGAAGATAACAATATGAATGCCATGTTATAATTCATTTCCATCTATACAAAGTGAATATTTTTATTTAATGAAAATATGCAGAATTAGCCATTCCAACAAGATCATATCCAAAATAAATTTAGTGGATAAAGTAGTGATAAATCATAACAAACAAGAACTTCTTTTCTGTATTGTTAAGCTACCAAGCTTTACAGTCAGTTTTAAATATCCAAGAACATAAGGTGAGTAGATATGTGGTATAAAAAAAACCAAAATATGAAGGTGATTTTTCCTTTTTTTTTTTTCTTCATGTACATATATTGGTAACTAACTGGAGACAGAGCCAAAAAAGCCCAATTAATTCAGCACTCCGGCACAATTGGTACCCCCTGCTGAGAAGAGACCCAGATCTGAGCCAAGCAAAAGGTCTGAATTGGTTCTTCATAGTTAGAAAAATGTGCTTCTCCAGATCAGTGTTACTGCCATTAGCTGCATTGCATTCTGGGGCAGCTAACTTTGTAAGTTGCTGGTATCATACTCAGCTAGTCAGTAAAGAAAGACCAATGTGCAGCCTTTCCTCTAAACTTAAGAAGAATTTGACCATCGCAGATTTGGGATTTGTGTGTTTGCACAAATGTGTACACCTGAGTGTTTATGAATGGGGTTTATTTGCTAAGTTGCTGGGTCTGATCAAAAAATCCATAAATATTTAGTTTTTCTATGTATGGAGATCTACACATGCTTAAGTTCTATAACCAAGTATAATCTACTCCACATATGTATAGTATAATCTACTACACATATGTATTAAAATCTATTCAACTTTCTTTCATATCTCTTAAGGCTAACCTTGGCAATCTGGTGTCAACACTTTTGGAACCAAATCTATATTTTTAAAAATCATCGAGTTTTATTCAAAGAAAAGCAAATTTTTAATGAGAAGCTAAGAAATCAATAGCTCTGGATCCTATTTGAAGACAAGTCTTCAAATGAAGATAGTTCATTTTATTCTTACACTCATATAAAAATGATAATTTGTTGAAATTCATTATAAAAACTGGATTTCATTAGTAATCAGGAATCTTATAGATTTCAAATTGGTGAGGAAGTCAGCAAACTGCAAGCTCTTCATCTTTTTGTTATGGAAGTAATATTGTATTAGCATGGATATTTGTAAGTTATTAAGATGTTTGTGGGGTAAAAAAGTTTTTAATGTAAAGAAATTCTAGTGTAAATAAGGTTTTTTTTTTTTTTTTTATTGAGGGTTTTTTTTTTTTTCAAATAAATTCTGCTAACACCTCATGCTTTAACAATCTTAAGAATTATTGTGTTTCTAAGAAGTGTGAGAATTGTACCCGAAATTATTTTCAGTACTATAAAATAGAGTGTTCCCTTTTCCAATTTCTACAATTGAATGTTGAATTGGATGCTTCCTCTGCTCTTCCATAGCCCTCCAGGCAACATATGTTATTAAACCACAGACAGTCGCCAGGGAGAGCCGTGAGCATGTGGGAAATTAGGGTTCCGAAGTAGAGAGAAGTTGGTAAATCTATAAAACTGTGGATAATCTCTCTCTTGGGCCATCTCTCTACTTTAAATTATCCCTGTTAACCAAAGTAAACTTAAGGAATCATTCCATGGTTAATGTGCTTTGATATATTTTGTTCAATTGTGGTCAGGAGGTCTGTCTTACATTTCTATAACAAATGTTTTCTCTTGGTACTCAATGCTATTGATTTTGTGGGCAAAAGGATGTGATCAATGAAGTGACAGTTGCAGCCTAAAAATGATTGGGGCAGGAAATACAGTAATGATGAGCTAACTTCAAAAGGCTGAGCTTTGAGATGCTTATCTGGACCTTTTGCCTTCTCAAAATTGGGAGGGAATCCTGGGAGAGCTACTTTTTGCAAGGATTCTGTTTACACATACTTCATGTCAGGTCAAAAATACCATAAGAGCATCTTTTCCACTGTATTTTAGCCGAGGGGCTATAAACTCTTAAAGGGCACCTTTACAAAAATAAAATAAACTTATATTTGTTATATAATGGAAAGAGATGACACTGAGAGTTCTTAACTTCAAGTTCAAGTTCTGAGAAAGGGTCAAGTTACATTTCTTACTCTTTTTCAGGTGTAAATGCGACCATCCAAAAATTAAATTTCCTCTACTGTGGAAATACTAGTTGACAAATATATTTCACCTGTATCTGTACTTACAGTAAAGTCTTCACAATTCTCATTTTATACTCATAATTGTTTCCTGTGTTTTATGCTCAGAATTATTGAAACTATTTTATTAATCAAGCAGGTACTGGCATGCTACTGTTAGATTGGCACTGTTAGATGCTGAGGATTAAGCTATAAAGATTTATATATAATTCTTTACTTTAAGATATCCCATAGTCTATTTATTCACACACACTACATTGTATTGTATTAATGAAACCAAATGTATTCTTTGCAAGAAAAGGGAAAGCAACATTATATAAGTAAAGAAGTCAATGAGGAAATCTTCCTGAGGAAGGAATCTGAGATTAGCATGAACATTTGAATAGATATTTGTTAAATAAACGGTACAGACAATACCTATGCAAAGTCCTAAAGAAGAGAAATCTCCTGGCAATTTTACCACAGGGAGCTCTGTAATTTTAGATCATACACGGTACCTTGAGAAAGAGAAAGTAGAGAGAAATTAGGCTAAAACTGGGCCCAAGTAATCTCATGAATGTTATAAAATGGCCTGCTAAGGAACTTGACTTTACTTGCCGGCGACGGGCCACCACCAAAGGATTTTAAGCAAAGGAGAAATACGGAGATAGACTTGTAACCATAGGACGCTGATCTGAGTGAACTTTTAGCCAAAGAAGCAATGACTCTTATTGTATATCTCTATCTGTTCCAGTTTGCCCCCAAGTATACTTGGAATAGTTCTGAGAACTGGCGTACTTCTAAGGGAACTGATATATTAATAATAATCTTTCTTCCAGTTATACTTTCACATGTTTTTGGAAAATATGAGCAATTTGACAAATTATGTTAATGCCCCCTACACATGCCCATTGGATGAAAAATGCTATCCTGAAAGTTTACATATTTTCCACACTACTCTCATTTACTCAATTTAAAATTAGTGGACATTTACAACTTATCAGATGATAGTTTTATGGCAAGAAAAGATACTAATGTATTATCAGAGTACATTGAGCACCCTAGAAAGTTAGACTTATCATAGAAATGGTATCTATCTTATAGCGTTAAAAGACACAGCAGGAAGAAATGAATTTTTTAGTCTAATATATTATTTAAAACTATAAAACATGTGCCTTTGGATGTGTGTCTTCTAAACTGGCTTTTCTCATAAATAAGATTTGGTAGTGTTTTTAAAAACAGACTATTGATTAGTTTTTAAAAAAGGCTTTCACTCCTGAGATGCTTGTCTGATATCATTTCAAAACTAAGGATTTTTTGAGTATTATTTAGGTATTTCGTTGATATGAAAACTGAACACTTGAGACTGCAGGCAGCAGAATGCCTTAGGCAACCGAGCATATCAAAATATAGTGCATGGAGAGACTTTTACTACTCCTGCTATTTAAAGACCTATTTTCATGAGCTTATTAGCTAGTAGCGATCCCAAAGGAGAAATACAATTAAAACTTAATCATACCAAAAGCTGGGATTCTTCTGATTCAGTGAACTTGTAATCTATTATATTTAGTAGTTTACTTGTAAATGTCTGAACACTGAGAATGAGAATCATATAAATGGACTTCATTCTCTAGTGGTACAACTCTTTTGAAGTCACATCATAAGATTTGCCTTTTCTGTGTTCACATCACTCGATCATGCCCCTCCCCGCTTTTCATACTTTTCAGGGTTTCTAAATTGTGGCATCTCTATTTTCTTTTGTGAAAGCAGAATAGCTTTCATTCCCTTTAACTATCATATTATACCATTTCCTAGATCTTAGATATGAAATCAAATCCTTACAAAATAGATGATGCTGAAGAATTTGAGCCCACATTAGCAAGTCAAGTAAAGACTTTAGAGATATATAAAAACCACACACAGATGATCCTATATTTGCCCAGGAGCTCGAGGTGAACAGAGAGATTTTATTACTCAGAGTTCCAAGATGACTACACTCTTTCATTTACAAATATTGATTCTCATATGTGTCCTTACCCTACCTCCCTGCCCTCACCACTGCCTTCTGATATGAGATAGTTCGAGCTTCCTGAATACAATGTACAATAGAAAGAAGCAATGAGAGAAATGGAGGGGATTTGACATTGCATCCTACAGCAAAGAAGGGTATTCCATTGTTTTCATTCAGGGACTACTCAGCTTTGCTGCTGAAAAGCAAGCATGGTCAGAGAGTATCAAGCATGACAAGAGACACTGGACAACCAGGGATTCTGCTGGTTTTGGTCTCTTTATCCAGCAGAGAATCTAGCTCTTCAGAAAAGAAAGGAACAAGTAAATTGGTTTGTGTGTCATTTGGGACTAGAACTTGATACTCTCATGAGTACTTCTCATTTCATACTTTTTTAAGTTCACTAGCTTTAACAAATTAATTTATTTGAAAATGAGGCTGTATGTGTATTTTCACTTTGATTCACATTGTAATATATTTGGATGTCCACTTTTGTCTTTCTATTGGGAAAAGAACAAAGAACACTGGAGCAGAGGGTTCTTTCTACCAACTGAAGAAGATTGTCTCTCAATTTTGACTAAATTAAATGAAGAGAAAGGACCGAATTCTGAGGCCATAGAAGAGCATTTGTAGCTAAGACTACATATGGCCCATTACTGATGGCGTACACGATCTCCTTAGTACTTGGTTTTTAGGTAGAGTCTATAAAAGTCTTGTGGATAAGTGACTTTTTTATTAAGCAGAATCTGACAACAATAAGTTTGCTAGGAATCTCTCGCTTTCCTCTATCTCCAAATTTCTACTTCTCCCTTTTGGCTTCATTTTTATCCTTGTCAATATATTATACCTATTCTATCTTATGATTTCGTGTTTGGAAAGTTTTGCCATTCAACACTGAAAATTATTTGATCTATCTTGAGGTATTTGGGGATAAATTGCCACATATAAATACAGAATTTTTTGAGTGAGTGGCAACACCACTGAAGAGCCCTATTCTCTCCTTCCTTTATAATAAAGCTGGTAGTTTCCCACTGAGGCATACATCACTTGTCCTGTTATATATCTCTAAAATTTTCCACCATCTGAAAGTGACACAACCGCACATTGCCGTAACTTAAGTGGTTACACATCAAACTTTCACAAGAGGAAAAACATCTTTATTCATTTATTCCATGCACATTAATTACTTACCCACTGTATGCTAGACATCTTTCTTGGAATTTGGGAGAGTCCTATGAGCAAAACAAATGAAGACAGATGCCTTTGTGGGTTTATATTTCTAGAAATATATAATAAACTATGTAATATGTTTATGTATATAATGTTATATATGTATTTGGGTGAGTATTTTAACATGGTGAAATTAATTCTGTGGAAAAGGATAAATTAAGAATAAGGTAAAGAGGATTTGGAGTGTTGAGGACTGAGTGGAAGGCAGCTCTGTTTCTTTCCTTAACCTCTCCACTCAGAAGGTACAGTTACCTTCTTATGCTCTTGGCTATAAATCTTCTCTCTTCTCACATATATAAGTTGGCTATCTAAGGGATCAATTTCACTGCTCAAAAGGGACATATGATTCAGATTCTAGCTCTCTCTCTTGCTAAGGGTCATGTAAGAATGACGTACATTCTTTTTTGTTAGTTCAGTCCTTTGGTGCATGGCCAAGAACAAGGCTGAGAATTGAGGAGTTTAAAGAATGGTGCCTGTCTATAACCTCATGATCAAAAAAGCCATAAATTTAAAAAATTTACTTCCTCATTATTTACTCACAAAAAGCAACCTTATAAGAAATGGCTTGTGTAGAAAGCTTTACTTGTTCCAAGGGTATGTATGGACAAACAGTTAAGACTGGTATGTGTCTATTCAATGACACTCATAGAGTGCTTGCCAATGACCAGGAAGTAAAAGCAATGTTCTAAGTATCATTTCCTACATAAAGTCATTTCTCACTCAGAATAACTTAAGATTGTTACACCATCATCTGCATTTTATAGGTGAAGGATTTGTTGGTGAAGCATTGATGAAACTACTTTATAGAAATCACAAGTTTGCCTTTCTTATGTTTAAAATGAGACTAATAGTACTTTCTTCATATTTTTTTATGAGGATTAAATAACTTCCTATTTAAATGGCCTAGCTTATTGCCTGAATCATGGTGGTTGTCTCCAAAACTTCACTTCTTTTACACCTTTCCAGAATATTCATGTTACATGATAGAATTAAACTCTCTTTTTTTCTTTTCCCTGTGCTGTAGTTATGCCAACTTTCAATTTATCTTGCATATAATTTATTTCAGCTTCTCTTATTAATTAATGATCAGGAAACAATATCCCAATTTGTATGACATTAAAGATAATAACAAAGAGCCACACAGCATTTCTTATATCCTAGGTCTTGTTCTAAAATCTTTACATATATTAACTCACTTCAAACTTTTCCATATGCAGTACTATTAGGGGCCTCATTATAAAGACAATGAAACTGAGGCACAAAGGAATCAGAGCACTTGCCCAAGGTCTTGTGTGGTGGAAATAGAGCCCAGATTCAAATGCAGACATTGGGTCCAGAGTTCTACATGAAATATGAAATGGTCTTTAGATTGTGAAATATGAAATGGTCTTTAGATTTCAACACTGTGGACCACAGGTTAAGTTGGGCCACTAATTGAAGTAAAGAATACAGAAAGGGAGAAATATGGGCAATAAAAGAAAGAATATCTAAGAATATATGCACCTGTGTGCATATATTTATTCCACTAAAAAGAAGAGCAGTTGTGAAATTAAGCTTCATTATGGTGAACATTTGAAGATCTGTCTCATGATTTTGTATATTTGGGGTTTTTCACTATATCCAAAAAATGCTGAGGCCAGGAGCAGTGTCAAGCACTTAAAGACAAATATTTTATCAGCTGACTCATCCTTCCAATCCAAAATGCTGATTGGTACTACATTTTAGAACTGGTAGAAGCACATGTCAACCATATGTCAAAAGTTAGAATTTTAACCACATGTCAAGAATTGCCTTAGAATCCCACAGTTTGGAAGGGGCACAGTTGTGTGAATGTGCTAATTAGCAGTGATTCAGCTCTGAAGTCCGCTAACCTAAGGATAAATTATCAATATACCCAGGTGTTGTTGTTGTTGTTGTTGTTGTTTTTCCATAAATTGAGACTCAACTATCTAAATCATATTGACTTTTGTGAAAAACTTGATCTCAGGTTATTATTTGTGACATACTGTGACTTTGAAAATTGTACCAAACTGCTCCTGGAAATAAATATAACTAAAAGGCTTGGAAAATCTTTTAACTTTTAGTAATTGTAATCAGTGATACATTTCTAGAAGTGCATTTTTTCCTACAGGCTGTTTACAAAGAAATTGTACTGAAACAAACCCCTTCATTCTGATTTATTTTTCTCTTTTAATGTTATTGAAACAGAATCTATTTTCTGCTAGCAGAGGAAAGTCCAACATAAGACTTTTACAGATATAAAAGATGGCTTATTATCTTTCTTGCTTTCAGGCATTTAAAAAGTATATAAATATTGAAAATGTGCCCTTTTAGACATTGTTACTGAAAACTTAGTATTGGCAGCTATTTCATACACTCATCCTACATTTAACAAAATTCTTAAGTTTCAGATTTACAGGTAATCTTACAAGGCACAGGGAGAGAGGCTAGTATTTTTCCCAGTTTGCCTCGTCTTCACTGAGAAGCACAACAGGAAGGTGGTATGTCAGGGACATTACTAGTCACTGTAAATATACTAGAGGTTATTTGAAGTTTATTTAATTCAGATTTATCTAATCTAAAAGTGTCAACATTATCTAAAAAACAAATTATTATGAAAAACAGTCAATTTGACATTTCAGGCAATAACAAGCCAAGATTTCTTATAATCTCCTTGGTTTGTCCTCCATAGACATCAGTGCTTCTCATGACCTTGACGTTAGGTCAACTGTGGATACTACTATTTGTGTCAATGGTCATAAGAGCTGCTGTTTATTGAATATCTAATATGTGCCAGGCTCTGTATTATTCACTTCACAAATGGTACCTCAGTTAATCCTCTCAACGACCCTATGAAAAAAATAGCATCTCCGTTTTATTGAGGAAACTGAGGTCGAAAGAGGTAAAGAACTTGCTTAAGCGCACATAGTAAATGTCATCCCTGAATACAACTCTGGTCAATTTGACTTCAGAAGCCAAGTCTTAACCACTAAGCTATTTTGATAGAATTTCCTGGAAGCTATCAATGAGGCTTTGCATGTAGAGGCTTATTTCTATAGTGCCACTTAATATAATATTATCTGGAAAAATCTACCAATTTTTTCTTATAAAACAAAAAATAAAAGTAGACCTATTTTTATGCAATCAGTAAAAACAATGTTCACTAGATTGTTGATGCTTCCATTGAAGTAATTTGATAAATTAGCTAGTGAGCTTTCTTTTTCTTTTTCTTTCTTTCTTTCTTTCTTTCTTTCTTTCTCTTTCTTTCTTTCTTTCTTTCTTTCTTTCTTTCTTTCTTTCTTTCTTTCTTTCTTTCTTTCTTTTCTTTCTTTTCTCGCTTCCTTCCTTCCTTCCTTTCTTCTTCCTTCCTTCTTTCCTTCCTTTCTTATTTTCTCTTCTAAAGTGTATTACCTCTGTTTCAATATGAGGTAAGCTATTGTAGACAAGAGATTATCTGGAATAACACCCTAAACTAGGCAATGAATAAATATATATCATTATTAACCAAAGTTATTTGCTGACCGGCCACAAGGAGTGGGAGAATGTATTAATTTTCTAGAGCTGCCATTACAAATTACCACAAATTTGGTGGCTTAATACAACAGAAATGCCTTCTCTCACAATTCTGGAGGCCAGAAGTCAGAAATCAAGGTTTCAGTAAGGCCGCACTCCCTCTCAAGGTTATAGAAAAGAATCCTTCCTTGCCTCTTCCAGCTTCAGGTGGCTCCATGTGTCCCTTGGCTTCAATTTCTGCCTCTGTTTCAATTTCTGCCTCTGTTTCACAGGGCCATCTCTTTCTTCTTGCGTCTCCTCCTCTTCTTCATGTATTTTATAGGGACAATTGTCACTGCATTTAGGAGTTACTCTGATAATCCAGGATGATCTCATTTTGTGATCCTTTAATTACTACTGCAAAAACACTTTTTCCACATAAAGTCATATTCATGGATTTTGAGAATTAGAACTTAGACTTAACTTTATGGGGAATAGAGCTATAATTTACTCAATACAGTGGGAGATGAAATATGAAATGGTCTTTAGATTTCAACACTGTGGACCACAGGTTAAGTTGGGCCACTAATTGAAGTAAAGAATACAGAAAGGGAGAAATATGGGCAATAAAAGAAAGAAAGGAGGTAATATATTTTATGGGAGACCGATTGATAGCAAGATGCCAGTGTTTATGCCTGGGAATGGATTCAAAGTTTTAGTTTGATGCTCAAGAAAGAGGTCAGAACTGGAAATACTGGTTTTTGAAACACCTCAGCATACAAAGTGAAGTCATGAGAGTACTTCAGTTTGGCTAAGGAGAGAGTATAAGTAACCACAGTAGGATGAAAAAGTCAGAGAGAGAGAACACCATAGGGGTTGCTTTCACTGGATAAATAGACAGAGGAGGAACTATCAAGAAAGACTGAAAAGGAGCATTCAGTTTGTGGCTGTCAGAAATAATGTATTGTGTTAGGTGCACAATGGGTGCAAGAGTGGAACCCAGGAGTTCAATAGAGGAAAAGTGAATGTAGTAAGATGCCAAATATAAACTGCCTATTTCATAAAATTACCAGCAATCAGGTCTGTGTCTTGCTAATAGAATCACAGCAACATTTCACTTCTGTCTCCTTCATCCAGTGGTTATTCATTGAATGTTATTATGTCAGAAGAATGTACAGATTTCATACCTTTTCATTTATCTCTAGCTCTTTGTTTGGCTCCAAACATTTGGACAACAAGAATCTAGTATAATTTTACTATATAGCAAACTGACCAGTATGATAAATATCAGTGGTTGTCACTATTAGACCTGACCCATGGTCCCTGTAGACCAGAAGGTTCTGAGTGACTGATTTTCCTCTCTCTTTGTGCACATGAGGGTAGTTAGTGATTCTGTCTATTAGACTAAGCAAGTAAACAAGCTTGGCCCTTTGGGCCAGAAGGATGACAGTGCCAGTAGGTTCAAGTTGTTTCCTGTCATTGTGTCGGTTTTTTTTCTTTTCGATTCTCATTTAGTTTGGTTTTGATGAAAACGCAAACTTTGTATTTACAGCTTAAGAAAAGTACTCATCTATACAAACCTTGCCCTAAAGCGAGCATCGGCAGTGTTTCTCAAACTTCTTTCATTGTTGTCCCTTTTGGACTTTTGGATTTTTTTTCCTAATCACCACCCACACATTAGAATTTAATACCACTGTATATCTATGTGTATGCTGTGTTCTTTGGAAGAACAAAAACCATTATAATATAAGAGATTTTTGCAACCTCCCCTTCTGAAGCAATTTTTTTTGCCTGGGCAATATTATTCTGTTAAAAATGCATGGATTAGGGTCTTTGAATTAAAGTTCATTTTAGCATCTACTATAGTAAATGACCATGTAATACAGGAAAGTAGTTACTTTACTTCAAATTGGGATCACTTTACATCTGAGAGAGCATTTTTTACTTGCTTTCCTCTGCTGGAGATTTGGGCATATTATTAATAAAGCTAATGAAAATTTAATTTCATAGATACTTATTGCTGAAGTCAAAATTTTATCACTATTATTTATGATTTAATTTTAATCAAGTGCCACACTGTAGTAAGTACCTCCATAAGTCCATACCTTGACTCAATGAATTGCCCCTGAATGACCTATGTAAAAGTCATCCATTTGTACTTAATCATATAGAAAGGAAATTCAAAACTATTCCCACCTATTAGTATCGATCTTTACTTCTTAAGCTACAATAATGAAAATTCATTTTAAACGATATTCTCTGTACATCAATTAAACATATGTTCTGATTTTCTACCTCACAAACTTGCTTCTTCAGAAGTATTCTGTAAATAAAAATGATTTTTTGTGTGTGATTGCTCAAGCCAAAATCTTTGGCATTATCCTTGTAACCCCCAACTCAGTCTATACAGCTTGTTGATCAGCAAACTCTATCAACTCTGCTTTCATCATAAAACCAGAGTCCAACCACTTCTCAGTACTCTCAGCATAGCCAGAGTGACGATCGTCTCCCACTTCGATGATCGTGAAGTCCACCTAGTCATAACCCTCATTCCACCCTTTGCCCTCTGCAGCCTGTAGTCTGCTCTGACAGCAGCCAGAGATCTGTTAAAATAGAATTCATATCTTAACACTTCCATTTACTACCCACTCAAAACTCCCTTCTCATTCGGTGTAAAAGCCAAGTCCTTAGGCTTTTGAGGCCCATGGAGATGTGACCTCTATTGCATCTCCAACTTCCTTTCTTTTGCTCACTCTGCTCTAGCTGCTCTGACCTCTTAGCTATCTCTTGAATAGTCTAAAACATCCCCACCTCAGGGCCTTTGCATTTTCATTTCTTTCACCCAGAATGCTCCTTCCTCATGTTCTCATGGTTTTCATCCTCACTTTCTTCTATCACAGTTCAAATATCTGCTGATGAGTGAGGTTTTTCTCTAGCTGCCACCTTTATATAGCCAAAATGAAAACAAACTCCTGTAGGGGCTTCTTATCACTTTTATTCTGCTTGATTTTTCTTTCACCATTTGAACCAATAGCATCCTAAATATTTATAAAAGATAAGTCTATCTCCACCCACTGTAAATTTTACCTTCACGTTCATGGCTATATGTCTAATATCTGGCAAACAATCGATGTTCAAAAATATTTCTTGAGTGCAATGCTTCATTTAAATTTTCTCATGTATTACCTATTTATATATTTTAATAATTAAATTAGCTCGTGCATTATCTATTTAATTGATATCAATTAAATCCTGTTTTTAATGAACTTCAAAACCATTCTGTTATCTTGTCCCCAATGCCTATTCCTCCTGCAGTCCTTTTTGTTCAAAGGCAAAGAGCTGTTCCCCAGGAGCTTGTTTGCTAGAAGCCATTGAGGGGTCAGAGCATGTATGAGTGAGGAAAACAGACTAGGTCCCTGCCTTATAGTTTAGTCTTTTGTTTGCTTCTGTCCCACACATTTTCTTAAGATTTTTAGTTAGTTGGGCAAACTTCAAAGTGTGTACATTCAGTTATCTAATATAGACTAATGTCCCTGGATAAATGCAAATATTTCTCTTTTTAGATAGATATTGCCGAGCAAATGTATTGAATTGTCACATAATTATTAAAAACTATTTTATAATAATAAACTTACATTTTACTTGGTGGAATAGATTATATTATGGAATAAGTATGCATATGTGTAATTGGAGTCAAAATCTTTTAAATCACTGTTAGGTAAAATAAACTCAAAACAAAAGTCACTAAGTCGTAAAAACTCAAATAAGAATAATAGTTTACCCTTTTCCACCATTAATTTCTGATACCTAAATACAGAGAATTATTGCCTGAGCCTTGGCTTTCAGCACTATGGTTTATTGACAAAACAAACTGCTAATTCTTCACTTCTTTATTAGGTATAGAACATGACTGTGAATGTACAGGCGGCACTTTAGTTTTTGTGTTCACTACTATGATTACAGGAATTATAATTAAAACTCCATATTAAGAGAATTTTTATTTCAAGTCAACTATTTCTACATAATTATCTGTGAAATTATTAGCCAGTAGGTCATACATTGAATACACAGAATAGTAATATAAGAATAATGTCAGATGGCATTCCATCTTTAAATATTCTACCACAACCCACTGTGTGTGATCCATGTCTCTATGCCTTGAGTCTTACTGTGAAAGTGATTCAAATTCCCAATGACACATACAATTGTTAGTTTTATTTGTGCAGAGCAAACATGGAACATGATAGTATACCTTGTAGTATTTTGAGAGTTCATTACTGCTCGATACTGGATTTATCTAACTGTTAAAGAATGTTTTTCACTTCAGAATTAAATCTGCCATCCCATAAAATATGTTGATTGTGATGCTTATTTTCCTCTTATTAGAATCATATTTTTGGTCCCTTATTTTACTCCTAAAACAAAATAAAGAGGCAAAGATCAAGTAATTAGAAGTATGTCTGAACACGTTATCTTCTATAAAAATCTGAAAAAAGAGGTTTTTAGATAAAAATTAATTTTAAAAAGATTCAGTTGAGAGAAATGTCCTACCAGGAATTCAACAAATACATTCACTCTCTGTAAACTTAAATATGCTAAAGTACAACCATGAGATGATATAAACATTTACATAGAAATTACTGCATTGATTTGGAAAACCCCAAGCAAGAATATATAAAAATTAATTAGATCTGCACTAAATTTTTTCTATTGTTTTACATGCACATCTTATTTTGCCTAAATCCAGGTAATTTAATATAGTAAATGTAGTGTTTTAATGTTAGAGTCTGGAGGCTAAGAAACCTGATTTTTTTCTATAAAGATTCTTTTCATGTTGACAGCGAAATGCAACCTCACACTAAAGAAATGAAGAGCCTATTGCTATAATTAATGTAATTAATTTTGAAAGCATTAAAGATTTAAAATGACTCATAATAAAAATCATAAGACAGGCATTTCATTTTCTCACAGTTTGTTCTATATTTCTGTTTGTACCTCTATGTTGAATTTAGAAATGTTAGATTGACTTCTTAATTACCTCTCCAATGACCACCGATGTGACTGACCTTTCCAGCATCATTAATTACCTAATCTAATATCTTGCAGGTGCATATTATTAAAAACAGATCCAAAAACGTCATATAATAATGATTAAATTTTAAAAAATACAGAGTCAGGATTTGGAGCCCCAGCAGAAACTATCTGGTCAGTTTCAGATGAAGGTTAAAGGACTTAATTCACTCCTCTTTTGGTCTTATCTAAACTTGCACAAAAGAACATTTGTGGGGACATATCTGAGGCCAAACTCTTTTATCCCCTTGTATTGCTTGAAAAGTGACTCTAACTTCTAGAATCATTTTTAATATAGTGATGATACCAGATCATGGGCCCCCTACATAGTGGTCACAAGCTTGGCAGTATCACTTTTCATCAGTGAGGAGGTCCAGCTGAGTATCAGACACAGCTTTTCAGAAACTAATACCCCTGGGTTCCTCAGTATAGATGACTCTACAACTCTCCATGGTTTTCAGCTGAAGTCTGTCTCAGAGCCCTCAACCCCAGCTGAGGTGCCCTCAGTGTCTAATTATTCAAGATGCCATCTGTTAATATCCTCTAATGCAGCTCTAAAGAGGCATTTGTTGGACTAGCCATCTTTAAAGGCCTTTTTCATACTAAAGTAGGAGGAAATAGATGAAGAAGTGCTCAAGATTTACAAAAACATTCTGAATTCGAATTTCTATAATGTTAAATATCAGAAATAGTAGCTCACCTAAGACTAGAAAGTGGGAGAGGGTTAGCTGGAAAATCAACACTTAGGGGTTTAAATCAGAGATGTCTTTCAATTAAATGAATAATTGGTACAGATCTATATTGGTCCATCAATGGCATAGGGGACTATATGGTAAAACAGACATGTTTTACATGTGCATGGCATCGTCACCCTACCACTTACTAGGGATCCTGACTTGACCTGTGATTTAATCACCTTCTGTGGCCTCAGGAATTGCTTGTTTGTTTTTTTAGAATTTAGGAATCTGAATCAGGTGAAATATTTAGTTCAACTTGTTGTGATCCCATAATCTTGTTTCCTAGATTCGGATCCTATAATCTTATCAGGGTGATCAAGTAAAGAATTACAGCCTAGTTAGGGAGCAAAATTAAGACAATAGTCAAGAGCTAAACTGGATGGCAAATATATGTAGAACAATAAAAATAGCAATGTTAATTGACATAAAATTAGAGGAGATGTCAGAAACAGGGGAACTTTGAGCTGAAAAAGGAGGCATATATTCTAGCCAGGATAATGACCGCAGAAAAGGTTTTGGAAGCATGTTTGAGAACTCTGAGGAAATAAACTAGATTAAAAATGGAATTAAAAAAAAAAAAAGAAGTTTAAAAATGATGACATAACTAAGGAGAGAAGTTTCTCAAACAAAAGAGTAACAAATGAAAGCAATATTTAAGAAATAGTAGTCTCACAGTGGTGAACGATTTATTCATTCAACAAATCTTTATTGAGTGCAAATGATATGTCGAGCAATCTGCTGGGCACTGAAAATTCAGATGTGAGCAAGTTGACACCCATGTTCCAACATCTGGAAGGTCCAGGGCCTAGCAGTGGTAAGATTCAGATGTAATAAACACCATAATGTAGGGTGAAACCTACCCCGGTGTGGGAGATTGGGTCAGAGAAGACTTCCAAGACATAATGATCTTTGTTTTGAAACTGGAAATTTGGAGTTAATCAGGAAAGGTAGGTGATAGGGGTAGGATGGTGTGTGTTTGGGATGAAGAGTGTTCCAGATAGAAGGACCAGCTATTGCTAAAGTTCCAAAGAGAAAAGGAGATGAGGCAGGAAAATAAAATCAGATGTTATTTTAATTATCCGAGCATGAGCTAATAATAGTCTAGGGCAAATTGGTAGCAATACAAAGAGAAAGTAAAATACAAATCTGAGAGGTATTTTATTATAATAGTAAGTTATAAATACACATTCAGAGAGCTCCAGTATTAAAATGTAAGCGGATACAGGTAAATCATTCTCCATGATTTTGTTATCCAAATATGCCAAAGGAAAACATGCAAAGTTGCTTTCCTTCTGCCTTTATTCAAATATACACATCATGATGAATTGAAGATTATAAAATATTTACTTGCCATTTTAGAGATATAAGAAATCTTTATAATTTAGACCATTTAATGAGCAGAATTTTAGGAATATAATATCCATAGTATTTTGTCACCTTATATCTTAGATCATCTTGGTATGCCATTTACCAGACTTAAGAAGTTTAATTTAGTTGTCTGTATCTTTTATTTCTTAGGCAATTGTTTGAAATAAACTATTTCACTTTTGTCATATTTCGTGTCTCTGAGAAGAGAGAAACATTTCTCATATAATAGATAAATGGGATGTTTAAAATCTTAGGTTGAATATATTGAGCAAATTATCCTTCATTTTATAGATGCTTTTGTTTTCAATGTATCTATCAGATGACTACTGTCTAAATCTGGAAAGAGTTTAACACAATTTTTTTTTTTAAGTTTGTTTATGGTCTTTTACTTCAGTGAGTTCAAAAACAAAGAAGTTAATTTTAAAAGCTCTTTTATTGAGTTAACAGTGAATTAAAAAACCAATGAAATTAATTTTAGAGTCATTTAATTTAGTTCAGAAAAGAGTGAGACTCTTTCATTAACTTAATTATTTTGGAATTCACTGTTTTAAAGTCCAATAAATGTTATGTATTTTATTTCCAATTAACTTCATTGTGCCGAGTCATGTTTGTTTTGTCTGTGTGACTAAACTTTCCCTCTCATTTTGTGCATCAGCTGACCCATTCACAAATGGGCTGGTCTCAGTATAAATACATTAGCTATTTGTACATTGCATCTTGAATTGCAGCTTTTTGTTGATTATTAATTTTCAGAGTTGACTTATTCTCCTGCATCAGAAGTGCAGCAGGTTAGCACTTCTAACTGCCTATTGCCAACAACATAAACTGTTGTATGGTAACGATCTGTGACATCCTACCTATCTCATTTGCTAATATATTGACATTCGTTTAAAATAAAATTTAGTGAACTGGGTTGTACAAAGGAGGTAATCTGTCAGTAATTCTTTAATTTTTTCATCATATTTTAATAAATGAAAATAATTTTTTCATCATATTTTAGCTGTATATATATATATACAGCTAACAGCATTTTACCTTTATATATATATATATATATATACACACACACACACACGCACACACACACACACACACACATACACTCCAAAGGGGAATTTTTACTTTTGGAGAAAATTTATACTGGGTTAAATGAAAATAAGTGCCTCAAAATGTATAAATCTTAAAATTTACATTTCCCCGTCTCTGTTTCTTAATCCATTATACTAAGGTGAAGAAACAAAATCCTTCATATATTATGTCCAGTGATAAAAGTGGTCTGTTAGATGACATTTACGCGGAGATAAGATAAACCTCAAAAACCTCATATTATTATTATTGGTCATGTTCTGTGTTGTGTTGTTTTGGGTGAGCAATCTTCTGAAAACTCTTAACATCTTTTATCTGCTGGTTTTACTTATGGATAAAATTAAAAAGAAATAAAATTTTAAAAAGTCTTATCTCCCTAGTTGAGGCTGAAAATGGAACTGCCAGACAGGAAGACTGGTTAGGGCAGCACCCATGTTAAATTTCTCCACTAATTGGCTGACATTCAGAGCTTGAGGATCAGCAGCTGTTGAAGCAAATTTAGTCTGGATATAAGGCAGATTTTTTATTTATTTCAATTAATTACCACACACATCAAAATCTCTTCTAAACAAATTCTCAGATGAATACCTATAAAGGAAGAAAGAGTGCTTAGGTGTGCATAGACTTGTACTGACTCTTTCACAGCTTTCTATATACTATCAGCTCATTTTTATTCATATAGAAACTTGCTTGACCTTTTGTAGAATTATGAAAATAACGTAACTATACATCAAAAACAATTTTGATATGATTGCAAGGAGAAATTGCTAATGGTAGAATATACATGTTTTAAAGCATATGAAGTATCTGGGTAATTGTATGTATTTAGAATATGTGTTTCTGCATGTGGAAATAATGCTAGCATAAAACAATGGAAAATTGTCTTTACTACATGCTTATAATGGCAATAAAGTATACAACATGCATATTGCAATATCTGTGCACTTTACTAAAAGTTTTTTATCTGGAAGTAATGTAATTCTGTATGATGCAGTGCTCTAATTAGAAAGTGCTTTATTAGACAGAAAAGTAAATAGGCCACCCCGACCTACATACTGTAATTGGTTACTATAGAATGCAGAATGTGTATAACATATGCCTAAAATGTATATGCTTATTAATTTTACTATATTTTATTCATATAGATGATTTGAAGGTAGTCATTTATTATTTGACAAACAATTGCTTTAAAAGAATAGGAGAGGAAACGGTTTATGCAATTACAGATCATTTGTATATAGTTTAGCTTTAAGAAAAAATGAGTACATTGTAATTGCAATTAGGTCATTATTTATTGTTGCAATTCCTAAATCAGAATACTTGTCATGTTTTAGTTTAGTCCACCCTTGTAGATTAAATATTTATGAAATAACTTTTTATTATGAAGATGTAGAGAAAATGAATTCATTAATATATGTAAATGAAACACATATGCCAAATATATGTGTTGCCACTTATATTAGGCAAAGGGAAATAGAACACTCAAACATTTACCGATATGATCCAGCAAATTTTTGCTCTTTGTTTGAATTCCAGAAAAAGTAAAGTTACTGCAATGAGAGAGCAAATTAGAAAATTGGTAAATAACTCCTCCAAATTTCTCCCTCCGTATAACTTTTGACATAAACTCATAAAAGTATTTAAAAATTTTTCACATAATTATGCAGCATTTTTGACATACAAAAAAAAATAAAGTGCAATAATATATATATACCCACCACTTAGCCTAAAACAACTTTGGCATGATTCAGTCCTCATTTGAACCCTTTCAAGTCACTTCCTGTATATTCCACCACTGGATTGAATTAGGTATTATAAAAGTACATGTTTTAAATGACTACATTTAGTTTTCTTTGAAAACTATCAACTAGTTAATTACATAAATTAAATGGGTAAGAGCAACCTAGGTATTTTCAAATACACTGAAGTTGAACTATCTTAGTTACAAAATGTTTTGCTTATATACCTACAACTCAGCAATCTAACAAAACTAAATCTCTGGCAATTATTTTATTTATTAATGTGTTTGTTTATTTAAAGGAGTTAAGGAGAGAGGGGAGCAACATCTCAGGGGTTGCCTGAATTACCTGGAAATGTGCTTTTAGTTCCCTCCCCTTTAGTCTTCATGGTGGGGCGGCGGGGAGGGTACGTGGAGGAGAGTGAGGGGGCTTGCAAGTGTATTTCTTTGAAACAATGTTTAGCTAATGACTCGAGGACTACTCAGAACTATTGAAGAGCACCTCAAAAACAGATGCTAAATGGACTTTTGTCGGGTTCTCCTAGTAGACCCATCCATCGGCAGCACACCAAGTTGAAATAAATTGAATTGAAATCGGCAAAGGAGCGTGCTGTTTATGGATAGAATCAAATCAACTTCCCCTTCCTGTCGGAATTCAGAGACAGTATTTCATAGGAGAGTGAGTACTTCTGGAGGCTCAGTGCATTTCCCAAGCCCGAAGGAGTATGTAAGAATGTGATGATTCAGATGAGTCAGGTTATACCTCTTTAAAAATGCTATTATATCAATACAATACAGTTATTGTTTTAGTTGATTAATCTTCATCATGATCTTATAATTTGTATTGCCTATATCGATAATTTGTATTATATTAAACAAAGCTATTAACAGAAATGTTTTTACTGGGGGAGGCGGTGAGGAAACATGAGCATCTGGCAACCACACCTTGATTCATTTTAGCCCCTAGAGTCATGGTATGGTGCATTAATTTCTCAGTTTGTAATTTACCAGCTGCATTTAACAGAACCAATTTTCATTACATCTGTTCTATGGTTCAAAGAGCTCTTTTAGTTTCTAAAGGGGGCCAGCTTCACACAGATTCTGTGAGAGGCTAATACACTATTTCTTGAAGTATTAGATAGCCAGGGATAATTCCTAGTTTTATAGCAAACAAATTATTTTTACAGAGGCAAGTTTTACATTCATGACTTACCACTGGTAGATTTCAAATTAAAAGTATAGCATGCCCTTTACCCAGGAATTACATATTGATTTTCATGTCATTTTTCTTCATAATACCCACTGATCGCCTGTCTTTGCAATTGGTGGTAGATTTATTGTTTACTAGTTAAAGGAAACATAATTATGCTTAAGTAAATCTCTTTGTAAATTGCAGGTAGTTACAGGATGAATATTTCTTAGGCGAATGTGGAATTTATAAATGGCTCTAAAATTTATTATAGTAAGCATTATATATGGATAAGAGAGGGTCATAGCTCTCCATAGCGTGTAGTGGGAGCATTTTTAACAGTAGAAATGGTTTTGCTTGAGTAACTTTACATTCTTGGTGTGTAATTTTAATCTCCATAAAAATATGTCGCTGTTGTGTAATACCAAATGTAGGATTCCAGTTGAAAGCAACTTTCAATGCAAAGGGTTTTCTCATGGGCAGAAGAGAAATTTGAAATGTTCTACAATGCTTTGAAGTTCTAAAGCTTCAGCTGGGAGAATTATAAAGCATTAAACCTGAAAAGTTTCCACCTGATGGTCATGAAATAGCATGCCTATATGAAAACTGACTCTTCGTTACTTCCTCAGGCAATTTTTTTTTTCCTTTTCAAGTTTCAAAACTATCATGCATCATGTATATTGAGAAGATCATCTTAGACTTTATCTTTTTGAAATCATTAAAGTGCATAATTGTATTTATATATAAAGATTCAATGACATAATAATCTATTTGTACTTAGAGCTCCACCAAACCAGAAGTGAAGTTTGTATTCAAATTAGAGGTGACTTTGTATTTTGTAATCCAATTCAAATTATCATTTTGTTTTTGCTTAAGAATAGAAAAAAAAACAGTTTACTACTAATTATATTCCAAATTTATAGCTATATTTTTACCTTACAGATTACCTAACAGTTTTACCTGCATCTCACTCAAGTCTCGCCACAAGGTGAGTGACCTGGCACAGGTCACAGAGGGAGAAGATGACAAAAATCAAACTTAAGCCTTGTGACTCCAAATACTAAATATTGTATAGTCCTCTATTATCACTATCTTATTGTTAGATCTAATTTCAGGTTTTTATTTCTGGCATTGGAAAACAGGTGAGGAGATAAGGCTAACTTTCAAACAGAATGAATAATTTGGCATTATAGACTATTTTCCTTCCATTCAGCTGAAAATATAATTACACAAATAATATCGTTAAATTTCATTTACTAAGCACCCAAAAATATCCAGCAAGCATCGATAGCTGTATAAAATATAATAAAAACAAGGCCTCTTCTCCCCAGGAAACCAGATAAAAATAATAAATCAGGCATTAGGTATTATTGCAGTGATATATTTATCTGGCTTCCAGTAGTCACAAATGTGTCTTGAGATCAAAAATTCTTTGTTCATTCATAGAAGAACATTTATTGCATTCTTATAGTCACCAAGTGACTCATTTACTTGAGTAAAATAAGTAAGTAGAACCCAGTGTCTGCCACTGACCTCAAGTCTAATTAGGGAGAGGTATCATCTCATATATGCTACAAGGTTTAATGAACAAATTCAAACAAACACTTGAGATGATTCAACTTCTGTGAAATGGCTATAATTTCAGGGTTTACATACTTAACAATAAATCAATTTTAAAAATGTATATCAAATACCTATTATGAATAAGTCTTATTGCTGAATGGGAGAAAATAAAACAATTTATAATAAGGTTCTTGTTCTTAAAGAGATTACCCCTACTTAAAGAGTGAAAAAAGCAAACATGTGACTTAACAAACATCATAGCATGATGGCACCTTTCTATGAAAGTTCCAATATGACCATTCATCTTTTTTTGATATTTCGGAATTTTACTACAAGACCCTAAGTACACAATAGCAACTGTTCATAAAATTTTATCCTACATAGAGTTTCTTTTTTTATTTTTTTAGGCGAGGCAAATCTTGGTTGACCTCACAGATTGCAAGGACCTTATCAGCTTACAATCCCTTATTTATTTATCTATCTATCTATCTATTTATTTATTTACTTACTTATTTATTGGTTTGTTTATTTTGCACCTACAGCATCTGGTCTTCCTAGGTGCTCTCCCATCCAAGTACTAACCAAGCTCGACCCTGCTTAGCTTCTGAGATCAGATGGGATTGGGCTGGTTCAGAGTAGCATGGCCATAGACTATCCTACATAGAGTTTACAATGAGATCTTTTAGAATTAGATATGTCATTATGCTAACATGCATGCTTCTCAAATTCTAGAATTTTTGAAATTAGAATTTATCTTACAAATGATGGCATCTTAGTATTATATCATAGTTTAGTTATTTTTATCATTCCCAGTGATATATAAAATAATGGTGAATCTTACAATCAATAATAATTTAGATGTGATGAAATAAAGTGTGTAATAGAAAATATGGTCCAGGTAACCTAAATGTGCTATCAATTTCCAGTTTTAATAAACTTTTAAGAATTCCACATATAATATTAAAATACTTATCACTAAGAATCAACGTTCTTCTCACTCTGCTAACCACTTTATAGATGCCATTAATATTCGGAAAATTTTTACAAAAACAAGTCTTGTTGCTTTATACATGAGTAAACTGAGGGCGGAGAGCTTAAGTGCCCAAGGTTATAGTGGCATCAGAATTCAAACTTCTATATAATATATCCAACTTACTCATTTTTTTCCTATTTAAAACAAAATGTGTTCAACAATCAACCATAATCAGGTGGTTAATTTAATAATTATTTTATTTAACTCCTTAAAATTTAGGATTCTTTGGAAATCACTTAGATGATACAGGTCTCAGAAAAGGTTTTTTAAGTAAGTGTGAAACAATACCTTCTATTCTTTTTTCTAACTGAATTTCCTCTGGTAGTCAGGAGCAATCAAAATTATTCTACTGATTTCTGAACTCATAAACTTCAGTTATAGTAGAGCACAAAGGCCCTTAGAAATCATCTACTCCACCACCATTAAACAGCTGACGCTCAAAGTGCTTCCGTCAAGGTGGACAGTCAGTTACAGGGAAGACTGGAACCACGGCCGATTGCTGGGTATATGTGTGCTATTCCATTTCACTCTTGCCTTGATCTCTCTCTGGATGGGTTATCTAAACTTCACAAAAGAGGTCTTCAACTAGTACTTGTCATCAGTGATGAAAACCATGTTGTTTCTCTTTGTCACAGACAATTACATTTATAACTACATACTGATCCTGCATTTCTTTCATCTTTTACTTTTTCTCCTTAGTTTCTGCAAACTAACAAAGCTGACCAAATGTTCATCCTAAAAATAACAGCAGGGAACAATAAATGTCTTTTGATCCTACTTCTTCATCTTTCATTGCCTCAACCGTGGCTGTACCAGTCACTATGCTCAGTCTCGCTTCCTGTCCGGGAGGTTTGAACAGACACTGAGGTATTTCCTACATGTAAGGCACTTAGCCCTAAGACCCTTATAGAAACCTAATCCTAAAATGTCTCCCCAACATTAATTTTCCTATAAATCTTCATTTAAAAAGGAAAAGTGTTTAGAGCAGCTTTTTGCTATACCAAAATTACCTCCCCTAATTTATTTATTTATTTTTTTTGTATGGTAGTCCTAATTCTTGTTATACAAAACCCAAAGATGCAGGGCACAAAGACTATGACAATATCTCAAATTGTACTTGACAGTTTGTTGACATGCTTTGAGTACTTCACCCTTCACTGAAAAGTCAGAAGAATTATAAGGTCATTAGCACTAACGTTTCAACAGAAACTGAAAGGAATGCCCACCAGTGCAAAGAGTACCCTGAGGACATATATGCTATTGCCTTTTTAGGCATAGACAGAAGCTGTCTGAGGAATCAGGAAAACAAAATAAATCACAGAGAATGGGAAGGTGTGGACCTTTACTTGGATAGGCAAATGGAGAGAAAGGCTAAAGACCAAGCGAGGAGTGTGGGACTCCCTGTTCTCAATGCACTGACCAATATTTCAGTGCGCTTTTTTCTTTTCTTTTTCCTAATTTGCTCTAGGCTTGTCTGGTTTCTTTGAGCATCAGACTTGTGATTCTTTACTAATTTGCTTTGCTAAAGTAAAGCTATCTATATGATCGAAGCCAGAGCAGGAGGCCAGATGCTAGCATACTGCTTGCACCTGTCTCCAGCCAGCCCTGCACATTTGTCTGTGAGGAAGACATGGAAATGTATGTGCACACACACGGACTCTGGCCATATGCTTAAATCCACACAAAGCTCTATGAAACATTTCTTCTCTTTGTAATAAGCCTCCTCAACATTTGCTGAAGGACAAAAGAACACAGCTATCGAGCTCTCTTACCTCTACCTTAAAAATATGTGTTTATTGTCCACAATATTTCAAGTAATTATTGTGAGGGCACACTTCTAGTCACTGGAAAACAATGCTGCTCTGCAAATCTCTTTGCCACCTAAAAACTACAAAGCAACAAAAATAACTTTTTCCGCCGAGTCTCTAGATAATTTGATGTGCCTCCTAAACATAAACAATCGAGTTAATTCATCTTGTTCCTCTTCAGGTTAGAAGGCAACAGAGAACATGGCTACAAAGTAATTGTGTGAATGCTATCATAGATAAGTTCTACTTTTGCATTTTCAGCACTAAGCTCGCAGCAGCCTGAGATCATTCTCCAGTCTGAGCAAGATCAATGACAAGGTGGCAGGGTAGACTCTGCTTGGCTTTAGACTGCTAACTTTATTCAGAATGAACTGGGGTCCATATTGTCAGCTTTCTAAATTGTCACCTTTGGAGGCTGAAAATGCAGTTTCTTCTCCCAAATAAAAGAAAAAAAATCCAATCCTCTGAGCCTTTTTTCTAATCTCTTGTCTTTTTTCATTACACGGAATCAAAAGAAGAAAGGAAGCCTTGGCTGTTTCTAAACATTCTGGCAAACAGCAGGACACTCATGGGTTGAATTGTTTGCAGAATTTTTTTTTTTTTTTTTTGCAGGGGGAGGATGATTTTATATAGTAAGTTAATGATCCCATTTACATTTCTTCGAGGTAACAATACATCTTATAATGGGGGCGACATTTATGGTAGAGCCTGGAAGAGTCAAAATTCAACCTTTATAATCATAAGGTAATGCCACAGTAATTTCTACATTGATTAACGAAAGAAAGATCCTCCTAAGCTATACTTCTGTGGTAAATTTAAACAATATATAATAACACAAAAGAAGCAAAGCCTTCAGACTGGTATTCAGACTTGATAATTCCCTTTGTCTTATTTTAAGTCTCAAGAACACAAACTAAGATAATGGAGGTTTTCAACTGATTTTGAAATGTAAAAGCATTATGAAAGGAACGAATGGAAAGGCATAATAAGCAACAAACTATAGGAGTCTGGAACAGAAAGAAAAAGTATCAGTTTTATCATTAGTTGAGTAAAAGATGTAATTGTTCCAGGAAACAATGGAATCCTTAGGACCACTCTTTTAAAAGTTAATTGTGTTGTCTTGCTTAAAGGACTCTTTTTCTTCTTAAAAGTTTGTAGCCCTCAATGTTAATATTCATTCCCAAGACAGGATCAAAATTCTGCATCCCACTATCTTAACAGTACTTATATTTTTATGGTTTCTAATGTCTAATATTCAATTATATTAATAAGTATATAAAAATTGATGAGCTTAAATGTGTATGCTAGAATAATGGAGAAAAAAATATTTTAGAAGATTCTGGGCATGACTCACAAGAGAATGTTTTCCCTGACATCAGTATAATACAGTATATTTACCTTGCAATAGGAGATATTTTAATTAATTCAACTTTCTTCAATTACATCTATTATATATACTGTACTATGTCAGGCACTGTATAAGATTCAAAGGAATTATAAAATATGGCTCCTGTTCCAAAGTAACTGGCAGACTGGTCGTAAAAGAAAAAATAAAATAGATAAGAAACATTTAATAGCAACACAGTAAATCTTTGATTACTTATGAAGTAGTATAAAAAATTTAAAACAGAAGACAGAAGATAGAGGCTGCTAGTTCCAGCTCTTTTACTAATTCCGTATGTAATGTAAATTCTTTTGGCCTCAATAAAATGAAGAAATTGGACTTAAGTGATTCTAAGTGTCTTTCCAGCAATGACACAAAAAAAAAAGAAGAAGAAAAACAAAATCTAAATATTTGCATAAAGAGAAGAAAGAGGATATTCAAGAAAATAAATTAAATTGGGCTGGGAGGCTAGGGAGGACTTCATGGGAGAAGTGAGATAATTTGGCCTCTTGGAAGAGTAGGGTTTATATCGATGCTTCCTTTTTCACTGAGCATATGCCCTCACAGCCAGCAAAGTGACTGTTACATGTCTTGATAGTTGAAGGTGTTCTTAAAAGCTTGAGATGGAAATAAATCAAAGGGCATGTATAAGAATTTAAAATGTCACATGGAGGCAGTCTGATGGATGACCTATAGGAAAATGCCAGAGAAGAAATGCATCTATACTACTAAAGCTCATTAATATTATTGTAAAATATACGTGTGAGTTTATTTCCTTAAGCTTATTATTATTTTATTTTAATATTTTGGGTTTTTTTTCATCATAAGTTCCCCAATGATATTTCAACAATACTTCTAACCAAGGGGTCCCCAACCCTCCGGTACCAGTCCGTGGCCTGTTAGGAACCAGGCTGCCTAGCAGGATGTGGGTGGTGAGCGAGCAAGCAAAGCTTCATCTGTATTCGCAGCCACTCCCCTGTACTAGCATCAATGCCTTAGCTTCACCTCGGATCATCAGGCATTAGATTCTCATAGGAGCACCAGTCGCTGGGGCCAAAAAAAGTTGGAGACCGCTGTTCTAACCAACAAAACAATGTAAGATAAACTGCCCACCAAAATATTTGAAGAGTTATTTATAATAGTGGCCAAGTATATCTAAGGCTATATGTCCTTGCAGTAATTTGCTAACAAAAGAATAGCTTAAATATTCACAAAGCTTGACAAAAACAGAAGCCACCAACCACTGACTGCTTCCAGGAGGTTTCATAATTTCTTGGGCAAATCGTTCGTCACAATTGGAGTACTTATTGGCTTTATGTCATTCTTACTATTCCCCTTAAAAGTCAACCACTTCTCTGTCCAGAGAGTTCTTCCGAGGAGAGCTGCCATCAGTGAGAGTCTAGCATGTCCTGAGAACTGGTCCTCGTCCTAAAACTACACTTTCCTATTTTCTTTCCTCCTTTCACCTTTATAGTGCCGTTGCCAAATGTCGTCAAGGCTTCTTGAGAAATGTGTTGCCTGAAAGAATATTAGATTAAACTAACATGCTTGGAAAATCCAATGTATAAGAATAAGTGTAAGCCCATATACATATATTTAAAAATATAAATAACCATTTCTGTCTTATCAAGAATATTCTATCTAAAATCTGAGGACTATCAATAGATCTGATAACTCAATTGAGTCCTCATTTCCTTCCAGGTACAATGCATTATGCTTTGCAAAAATGACAGTATTTCAAGTATGGAGATATTCTTTAATACAGTTCTTTCTGATTCAGCCTGAGGATTTTCATATTTTAATTATTATTTTATTAAATATTATTTTTTATCAATTATTAATGACTGAAAAAAAACTAGAAGAAACATTGATCAACTTGAACATTTTCTCTGTCATTTAAAATATTAAATAGTGAATGAAAGATTATTGTTCTGGGTTTTACCTCAATGTATTTAATGAGTACAGCTGAATACTTGATAAAAACATAAACCAAAATTTTAACAATGTTTTAGGTGCTTTATGTTCTATAGTAACCATCTTTCTGAATTTTCATTCTCAATACTACACATTAAATACATCTATTCACTCTTCATCATCTGGTGAACTTAATGTTATTTGTTTTAGAATATTGTATTTTAATTTAATTTTTATAAAGTGGCAAATATCTTTATAAAATTATTCTGCTATACGATATCAAAATGTTCAAAACTTGTCTACAGCTTTATCATTCTATTTTTCTAAAGAAGTAATTCTTAATATTTATTGAAAAAATAGCCAAATATTAAGAATATAGATGTCTGACTAGTTAAATTAAAAATAACTAAATATTTTTAAAAGGACTCTCACTTGCATTTTATAGAAGAGGGGAAATTTTTTAAAATGAGAAATTACAATGATAAATGTAGTAAAATTACCTTCTCATTTTTAATAAGAGAGAATCTAATATTGCATTTTTTCTTTTTCCATTTAGGACATGGAATTTGCTAAAAAACTTTAAAAACTAATTTTCTAACATTCCATAAGACACTACAGCTGGTTTGTAAATAACCAATAGATATCTTGCAGTTCTTCTTTTTGACAATGCGACTTATATGAGGAATCAATAGATAGAAAGTATCTTGTTTATGGCCAACTCACATGTGTTTTGTAAAATTAAAAATATATGCCTTGAAATTAACAATTTTTTTCTTTGTCACTGAAAACTTAGAAAGATATAAACATATCTTAAGGATAAATAGTCCATTTTTTTCATCATTATAGAAGTTAAATGTTGTAAGTTTAAGGCAATAATCTGCCTAAAGAAAACATTAATCAAAGAAGGATAGCACAAATGCCTAACATATTTTCTTGATTGAAAATAACAATACAGTGGGAAATATACTGAACCATATGTAGCTTGTATATTTCAACATCTTGCAAAATCAGCTACTCTTTGCATGCACAAGTGTGCTAAAGCTGATTTTACAAAATATGCAGCAATGTTTGTCCAGGTACCTGATTCAGCATCTAGCCCACATTTTTATTATGAAAAATGAAGATTAATTGGTGAGGATGTTGACCTTCCTTCTAAAGAATTACACTTATTAAATTTAGCATCTTTGGGTCGGCAACTGAATATCGTAAGACTTAAATGTTGGTATTTTAAAGCTAAAGAGTAGTTAGAAAAGGTAACAACATGTACATAAATGTAACAAAAAAAACATGAATCATTTAGTAAAATTTTTACTACTTTCTGGAGCTACTGTTCACTTCTCTATTTTCAGCTACGAATTGCAAAATAATTTTGGCCAGCTATAGTGTTTGTTTTGAAAGTTATTTGATCTTACTCATTTCTCTACACTGATGGAAACCAGATACGTAAAAATATTTGGAAAGCAGATAAAATTATTCTATTAACAAACTATTGTATTCAAATCCAAGGATGTGCGCTGGGCAATGAAGAGATGACAGAGATTAATTAGGTATGAATCTTATTCTCAAGGAAATATTGGTCCTAAGGATTAAAGTACATATATTCAAATTACTATTGTTTCTGCAAATAACTTGCTTTGTCATTTTAGTCAGAACAATTCTGTGGTCATCAATTTCTCTACATATGATATTTCGTTAATTTCTTTAAATATTCTAAGTATCCTTTTAGTTTGCAGATTTCATTATTCTGTGATTTATCTAAAAAATGCAAACATATAGAATATCTTTAGACTTTTTTTTAAAAAAAGACAGTTGCACTAAGTTTTTCTGGGCCTTTGTGAGGTTTTTAACTTTGAATTTTAACAATTTTCAAATATACAGAAAAATAAAGGGTATAAGGTAATGAATACCATATAATTCATAAATTAGATTTAATACCTATTGTATTTTTTTTCTGAAATATTTAATGTAGATTACAGACATCATGACATTTCTTTCCTAAACACTTCATTATGTAATGACATCACTAATCCATTATCATACCCATTTTACCTCACAAAATTAACAAGAATTCCTTAATATCAGCTGACGTTCTGCCCATGTTCATGACTTCCTAATTGTCCCTAAACATCTCTTAGGGAAGTATCCAATCAGTGCCCATGCACTGCATTCTGGTGTTATATAGCTCTTTCAGTCTAGAATGGCCCTTCCGCTTTGTGTTCTTGTCATTCTTGCTTGTTTGTTTATTCAAGACATTGACATGTTCAAGATATTGGATCCATTATTGTCCTGAAGAATTTTCCACATTCTGGATTTGTTTTATGGTTTCTTGTCAATGTCTTTTACTTCTCTAGTCCTTTCTATTCTGTAAACTTGAAGTTAGGATTATGGGTTTAATTAGATACAATTTAGACATTTTGAATACTTCATGGGTAGGGCTAAATACTTCCTATGGCCTCACACAGGCTGTTTCACTGAGTTAAAATGGAGATAACTTGTATTTTTCATTGTAAATCTCCCTTCGTACGTGTTCTTGTGATTATCATTTACTTTTCTTTTTTTAAGTTGGCATCTATGCTGATTGGTAGTTCTCTAAAGAGTCTGGGTAAATGTGTTACCTCAGCAATCTTATTATAACATTGAAGTAATATGGGCATAATCAGCACCTTTACTGTCTGATAACGTCTTCTTTTAAGGGGCAGAATGATGAAGATAATAGGATAATCTTGTCATATCAAATAACTCTTCTCCTTAGAGTAGGAATCTTTATTTTACTTTATTTCCTAAGGGATGTTGTCCTCAGGCCATTCTCATCATACTGCTTTACAGAAACAATGTTTTTGAATGTTTGCTAAAAAATAATATTTAATCAAATTTTTTAAATCTATAAGGAAATACAGTTTTATAATTAGTCTGGAGTATAGTTTTAATATTGATGCTCATAGGCTTTTACAAATAACTACCTAACTCGGGGTTATTACAGCTCAAATTAAAGATATATTTGAGTCTCTCAATAGGTATATATTAAAATATGATGTTATTATTATGGCTTCAATGATATGTGATTGAAAATTGTATTCCCATCTATTTGAAATAAGACCGTTTGATTTCATAGTCATCATTAGTGTGTAGAGTCATAGAAATATGAAGGCAATTTTGTTGTGTGGAGTTACCATCTGTGCTAAATTTCCACCTCCTCTTTACATAATTGTCACAGACATTTTTAGTGCTTTGTCCCATCTCTTTAATCTGTCAGTGTGTCCTACAAAGTTTTGCAGCATTCCCAGAATTTCCCCCACATGATTAAGCTGTCAACATCCATTGTGCTGGCTGATTTAACAGAGCCCATTTATTAGCAAGCATCACTTCCCTGTATCATTTCCCTACTTCCTTACCAGTGTTCCCATCACTTCCCTAACAAACTATTTGGATTTGAATTCTTGTCTCAAGGTTTGCTTCTGGGAAAATCCAATCTAAGACAGACATCTTTATTTCCAGCATACTGGACAGTTTGCACAAATTTGAAAGAATAAGATCTCTTTTATCTCTACACTTGTTTATGTGCAAGTGAAACTGCAAGAAACAGCATCCTTTCCTCTCTCTTCATTCTCTGGCTAGCAGATTCATTTTCAAGATTTAGCCTTATCTCTAATATATTCTATATATCATGCAAAAAATGAAAAAAAATCCATAAAACTTGCTATTTAAAAAAAAAAACTTTTTTTATTCTTAATGTATTTAATTTGTTTCTCTAGTGCTCCATTATTCCAAAATCCCACTCTTTGGAAGCAACCATTTTCGACTTCTGGTGGATCTTTGAGATTTGCCTCAATACCTTTTAATCATATGATTATATTGTTTTGTCTAGATTATTAGATCTTTCAGCATTGTCTGTTTCCCCAAATAAAAAGGATGATTTGCTTCCTTTCACTGGCACAAAACTGCACACATACATAAATATTTCCGCCCCCTAATTTTCTGAATATATTTGTATGATATTCTTGGTTAAATAAATTCTCTTTGTTTACACCGAACAGACTATATAAACACTACTGACAGCAGAGCTCTCTTACAATTATTTTTATTTCCCTACAAATTTTGTTTTCCTTGGAAATTAATAATTATCTTAAGTTTAAAAAGTCTTGGTTAACTTAATTAAAATCTGCTCTGTGAAAGAAACTATCAAGATAATGGAAAGACAAGACATGGACTGAGAAAATATTTACAAAACATATATTTGATAAAGACTGGTATTCAAAATATACCAATAAAATATCTTGTCAAGAAAGAAAAATCCAATTTAAAAGTGTGTAAAGTATCAGGAGAGACACTTCACCTAAGACAGAAAGATGACAAATAAGCATATGAAAAGATGTTGAACATCATACATCATTATGTAATTACAAGTTAAAACAATAAATTACCACTACTCGCCTATTAGAAAGGCCAGAATCTAGATCAGTGACAACACAGAATGCTGACAAGAATGTGGAGCAGCAGGAACTCTCAGTCATTGCTGGTGGGAATGCAAAATGGTACAGTCACTTTGGAAGATAATTTGTCAGTTAGTTACAAAAGTAAACATACTCTTACCATGTGAAAATGTGGTTAATTCTTTATTTACATATCCTTAGTTCAACCTCAAACTTGTTTTTCACTAGTTAAATATCTCATTACACTCAAATATTTAGTTGTACTGTCAATTTCTTCTTCTTGAAGAAATTCATTTCTTCACATTCTTAGACTTGATTAATAGTTTAGGTGAGTATATAATCTAGGTTATAAATGTTTTTTTCTCCTCAAAATTTTCAAGACCTTATTCCTCTCTCTAGAAGTTTGCATTATGTTCTTCTTTTGCTCCTGATATTCTGAAAAATTGGAAATGTATAATGAAGAGTATGATGGTCACGAGTCTGTTTGTATCCTTTGTACTGAGCACTCATAAGGTACTTTCAACCTGTAAAATAACATCCTTTGATGTGGAGAAAGGTTCTTGAACTTATTCTCTGAAAATATCCTTCTCTCAATCTCTTCAATTCACCCTCTATGGAATTCTTATTAATTAGATGGTAGACCTCCTAGATACATCCTTTAATTTTTTTTTTTTACTTCATTTTACATCTCTTGTCTTTTTAACTTTCTTGTTACATTTTGTCTCTCTGTCTCTGTCTCTCTCTGTCTCTCTCTGTCTCTCTCTGTCTCTTTCTGTCTCTCTCTGTCTCTCTCTGTCTCTCTCTCTCTCTCCTCTCTCCTCCTCTCCTCCCTGCTCCTTTCCTATTTCCTAATTCTCATTTCAGGTAAGCATCTACAGCTGTGGAGCCTGGGCTTGTTTTACATGTGAGCATATCATTAATCAGATTGTCAAAACTGATGTGCACAATGGACTCTAACAGTCCAGTGATCAACTGCTCGGCCCCTGAAATTACTTGTTTCCTGCTGCTCTCTGGAATACCACTTCTTAAGAACAGATTCTACATTTATATTCTTATGAAAATTTGGATTATGACATTAAATCCAGAAATTATGCTTAAATAATTGAAAGATTTGACATGTCCAAGATACCTGTAAACACTGCTTCTTTAAGATGTAGTCTTAGCCCAAGGAATAGATTTAGTTACTTCTTATATTACCTTTAAAAATGAAAACATAAACCTTTGTTTTACTAGCTAAGGCTTATGGGAAGAAAAAAAATTATGATTCGTACTTAGCTCCTTATTCTCATTTTTATGACATTTAGGTCACTTACAAAGATTCAGAAATTTGAACGTGCTCTCACTTTTGTAAACCGCCTGACTGTAATTTTTCAAACAGAATTGTGTAATGTTTTCTATCTCCCAGAGTACCTGAGGATTCTTCTGGGTTGCGTATATTTCTAAGTTCTCTGCCTATACATATAGTCACCTTATTCCTTATTTAGAATGTTTGCCTCGATACCGAGCAATGAGGGAAGATAATATTTGTATCCCAACATGCAAAAGTATTTTATTTTTTTCTATTCAAATACATTTTAAAAGTGACAATATTCCTAGTAGTGGGCTCTCATTGCTCTAGTTTATAATTTAATTAATTTATTGTTAGCATTTGATCCCTATCAACCTTTGCCTGATAAAAATGGAACTACTATGTGTAGCTATGATGGGCAAAATGCCATCTACTAATAATAATGCTAGTTGTGGTTTTCTGATCTAAACACTTTATATTTTAATTTTTAATCCTTCTAATAGCTCTGTTATGTTGAAATTATGATTTGATTTTACAAATCAGAAAACTGAACCAGGGAGGCTGAATATATTGTCAGTGTTGCCTAGTTAGAAAGAGACAAAACTATGATTTGAACTCTGAACCCTCATTCTAAGAGTTTCTTAGAGTTTCTTTCTACCACTCTCTCCAGACTGTCTTAAATCATTAACTGAAGGCTTAAATGCAATGTTAATCAATGATGCACAGCAGATTTCAATTAAAATTAGTCAACCTAAAGTACAAATGCCTTTGAGTGGTTGGAATCTATTCATTCATTCCACATATTATTTAGTGAGCATCTACTGTGAACCAGGCAATGTGCTGATTACTAAAAATATAATGGGTAGATCAAAAAAGCAGTGTCTCCAGCCTCATGGGGATAAATGTCTGGTCTGGGTTATAGATAGTATTGCTATTCCTATGCAGTTTCTACAATCTAGACCCTTATAATCTGAGATTATATTAATAAAGGGAGTACACTTGCCAGAAGCTGCTGTTGCTTCCACATTTCCCAGAGCTTTTGCTTCAGCTAGGTACTTTCTGATAACTTTCTGCCTTAGCAATTGTTCTCATTCCTGGATTAGAAAAAAAATAGAACTGGTTAGAAATATTTTTAAAAATATTCCTGCTGAGCCCTGTCTCCCTCTGCTTCCTTACCCCATCCAGGTCATGACTTGGTTTTTCTAGAGTGACACCAGGCTTCAGTATTATAAAAATATACCTAAATGATTCTTAAGTGCAGCAATGATTGAGGATGCTCTCAAAATGTCCTTAGTAAACTACTGTGTCACTTGTAGTTTCCCATCATGAATCTTCTGCGGCTACAGCAGAAATCTGGTTCAGGGTCAAAGCTTTGTTTGCTGCGATGACTTATTTCTTTCACCCAAATTTTTTTCTAAGTTCCTGAACCATAGTTGATATTTTCTTTTCTGACGTTTCTTCATGGATTCCAGCTCTGCATTGGCCCTTGTGACTTGACGTTTTCTGATTCTTTTAAGATTCTGTCTTTGCTGAGTATGTGGATATGATTCTGACTTTCAGTATTGCCCTGTGGTTCTTATCTGGATTGCCCACAATAAGCCTTGATCCCTTCTTCTTGCTGTTCCCAATCCCAGACCTATATTCTCTGACCAGTAGTTGTGTAAAAAAACAGCTCAATAACAAAATGATCTGAGGGTCCCACAGAAAATCATCCCACCATACTCTCTTCCTTCCAAACTCTCATCAAGACAGAATGGTGGCTTTGTAACAGAAGGCTTTAGAACCTGGCACATTTGGGCTGCCATGTCCTAACTTTCTGATACTAAACTTAACCCCTGAGTCTTAAGGGGGCTTATATACTCATTTATAAAATAAATTTAACCTTATTATGGACCGATGGTATGGACTGGAGCTGATATGGGCAAAGGACTTGGCTCATAGTATATGTGTTAGGCTCTTATGATGCAAGGAAACTAAGTCAAACTAAGGTTATCCTAGTTAATAGGATTGCTGGGGTAATGGTTGACCTTAAAGCAGCACAAGACTCTTTTATGAACTTTCAAGGGAGGCTCTGTGATCTCTTAACTCGGAGGTTGAATTCCATATCATAGCAAAGTCATTAAAACGAATCAAAATTCGCAGTAAATAAGAACTTTTGCAAAAATTGAAGGTGTTATTATAATTCTGTTATTGAAGTACCTTGGTCATAAATCACTAATTTACCATGGGCTATATTTTCTTGGTAATTGAGAAAAGTCATTAAAAAATGAGAAAATCTAATAGGCAAATTGTTTTCAAAATTAATACAATTTTTGCAAAGACCAAATTTACCAAGTCTTGGAATGTTTCGCATATATTTTATTAATTTTATGTTTATATTTTTAAGCTTATTTATATATATATTTTAGGTTTCAAATTTTTTTTTTTTAGGCCAATACAATTTAAAATCCCAATGTCAGCTGCTTTGAGTGCTTCATGAGAAATAAGGCTCAGCCAGTAGCTGGGCCTATCAGAGCCAGGGGTGCTAGTCAGATACAACCAGCCTGACTTGCTTGTCTTCTCCCTGCAGAAGTGCTCTGTTCTTGATTCTAGGGCTCCATCTTTGTAGTAAACAGGCTACTCTGTCTCTACTTTAGTGGTCTATCATGCTAAAGAACCCCTTTGCTCTTTGTCTGTTAAGTTTAAACTTCCTGAGAAAAAGAATCTGGTTGATTTCACTGGTTCAATATCAAACACCACAGTAAACTGAATCCTACTCTCAGGCCCCACCTAGGCTGCTAGTCAGCCCAAAGATGAGCTGCCTTTTGCTAGACTGGCAAATTTGAGTATTTGCACACATCTAAGGAGGGAGTGACTCATTACAAAAAACAAAGAAGTGTAAGGAAGCCCTTGACAAAAATCCATAGCAATGACAATGCTCCTCAGCATTAACATCACCACCTCAACTCCACCTCAGATCATCAGGCATTAGAGTCTCATAGGAGCACTGGTCCCTGGTGCAAAAAATGTTGGGGACCACTGCAGTAGAGAAATATCCTGTGAGCAGCGACAACAAGAATAGAAATTGGTAAGTCCAGCTCACAAAATGGTAAATAGAGGAGTTAAATTGAAGGTTGTTAAAATGGGAGACACATGATGGACAAAGAAAATAGAATGAAAGGATGAGGCCCATTTGTGGAGTTATTTATATAATCAACTAAAAAAGATTGGGTTTATAGGGATAGTATTAGTTTTTGAAGGCCTTAGGGCAAGGAAATAATAAGCAAGTATTGTTTTAAGAAGTTTGGTCTAGTTGTTGTTAGAATTAATTAGGGATAGATGAGAACTCAGAGAATTTTTTTTTTTAATAAAATGAACAAAAAATAAATAAATATGAAGGACATTGCATACTAGATTGGCCATGGAAAGCCAAGAAGAAAAGGGGGGTCATGTAATATTGGATATCTCAGAAAAATGATGCTGTCATCAACAGCAAGAAATAAATCTAGAGAAAAAGGCATTTGACAAGATTAGATGAAAGAATATGTATTAAAGAAGTGTTATTGATGACCTTATGACCTGCAAAATACCTGTTATCACATGAAACTAAACAGTCACATAAGAAACTGATATGAGAAAACTGAATGAAATCTTCACAAAGATTGTGTAGTGGGTAGAAAAGTGGCAGATGAATGATGCCGTGGTCACATAAGATAATGCATTCAGGTGAAAGAGATAAAAACTATAATTTTAGCATGATGAGTTCTCTCATAAAGCTGTCACTTCTGTTATATAAATTTGTAGTTTCAATATTCAAGGAGTTAATTGTACCAAGCCATAGTTGCCACCTAAGCTAAGGATGTGGGAATTATTACAGACTGCTTCCTAAAGACTGAACCCAACACGACATTGGAAAACAACCCAATATTAAAGATAAGAAAAAGTTTAAAGAGCAACTTATTATTACACATACATGTTATATAAAAATATTTATAATATATAAACTATGATAGCTGTAGAAGATTTAGTTTATTCTAGAAAAATACATAAAAGATCCGATAAAAGTATTTAAAAAGAATAATTCTACTATGGAATGAATATTAATAAGTCAGATTTTTAGTCATTAAGACAATTACTGTTTAGTGAGCAGACAAAAAGTTTGGACAATTAAATTACTGTAAACCATGGTACAAAATATATCAGAGGTATACAAAGATTATGATGATAGTGCAGATGATAGAGCAAATGGTTTTGCCCCAGGAACTCAGGAGAAAATAACCCGAGGAACGAGCATCTGAGTTGAAAATCAAGAAATGAGTTGGAGTTTTCTGGGTAAAGATGTGCAGTAAGTCTTCAGGTACACAGAATAGCATCCTCAAGGCTGTGATATCATGAGAAAGCTTGGCAGGTTTATGGAACAATACATCTGTTATTATTTGTACAAAAAAAAAATATGGGAAAGGAGAAGAATTACTGAACAGGAGCCAGGATTGAGAAGGTAAAGTCAATCGTTGAGAAGAGTACTGACTATGCTACAGTAACAAATACTCCCAAATCTCAGCACAGGCATACCTCGCTTTATTGCGCTTCCCTTAATTGTGCTTCACAGATGTTGCTTTTTTTTTTCAAATTATATGCGAGAGCCTCCACCAGCAAAAAGATTATGACTTACTTTATTGCAATACTTGCTTTATTGTGGTGGTCTGGAATTGAACCTACAATATCTCTATAGTATGTCTGTAATTAAACACAGTAAGAATTCATTTCTTACTCCCACTTATGGCTTAGAGCTGATGCCCACAATCAGCTCAGAGCTCTGTTCCTCATTATTTAATTTCTAGGGCCCAGACTAAGAGACTATCTACCACCTCAATGCTGCTAGACACTATGATAGAGGGGGAAAAAAAAGTGGTGAGTCATGTACTGGAAACTCTTCAAAACTGAACCACATCTTTTTTTTTTTTTTTTTTTCATTTTATTAGCCAAAGCAAGTACATGGGCACACCTAACTTTGAAAAAGCAGAGAAATGCAGATCTCCCATGTCCCATGAAGGAAAACTGAAAATATTGTTGTAAAGTATTGGCCACAACATATAGTTTGCTGCAGATAATGGCCTAATCTTATAGGTAATGAGTGGATCTATGCAAGGGAGGAATGACACAGTTAGATTTCTTACATGGAAAACCATTCGTCCTACAGAACAGAGATCAATGAAATCAGCGATCCTCAAATTCAGCATTCATCAGAATCACCTAGAAAGCTTGTTAAAAACAGATTGCTAGTCTCTACCCAGAGTTTCTTATTCAATAGATCTGGGGTGGGGCCTGGGATTTCGTATTTCTAACGTGTAATACTGACACCTCTTGTCTTGGGACTACATTTTGAGAACCAATGAACTAGTGCAATCACATGCTGGAGTTATTGCAAAAGTTTGATGGGGTGATGATGGGTAGAACTAAAGCAGCAGCAAAAATAACAAGAAAAGCAATGAAGGACCCAAGAGACATTTTTGCGATTGAATTGACAGGCTTTTATAACAATGCATGTTAGGGGTGAGGATGAGAGAAGGTTTGAACATGGTAGTAACAGATCTACTTTGGGTAGATAATTTTCCATTAACCAAGAGGGAGACCAGAGGATGGAGCAGGATTCAGCATGCATGGGGAAGAATAGTTAGGATGAAAAGGAACCCAGTTTATGACATTTTACCTTTCAAGTGCCTGAAAGAATCCAGATATGATATGTCCATTCAGCCATTAAAATGCAGCTCTGGATCTCAGAGGGACAGTGATATCTGAAGATAGAGATTGAGAATAATCAGGGTATAATGGAAATGAAGCTGTTATATGGAATGAGAACATCCAGGAAAAGTATTTTACATGAGAAAGGCAAGATCCAAGAGCAGAATCCTAAAATAACCTAATAATTAGATATATAAAGAAGAGATTGAAAAGCCAGAACAGGACATAACAATGAGTAATCTGAAGAGTAGAACTAGCAGAGAGCTAAATTCCAGAGAATAAAGAGAGATTTAAAAATGAGGAGTAATCAATGGCGTCAAATTATTTTAGAGATCAAACATAACAAGGACTTAAGTATACTCTATGACTTTATTCAGCCAGGCCTTAACCCAACCGTTGGATAATTTGTCAGCACAGGTCCTTTGTCCTCATTCTCAAATTAATCATGGAAACCTCCATAGCCACCATGTGCATCTTTTTCAAGCAGAAGCCGCCCCTGAGGAATTTTCTTGGAATCACAGACACCAGAACGTTGTCTTACTCCCTTGGCAAAGAGAGGGATAGTGAAAAATGGATTATTCTAAACCTTTACATGACTGCTAGAAACTGGAACTGAAAGCATGCTGTCCTTGGTAGTTTTGTGTGTAAGTGGTGTCATTGCCAGACAGTCTCTTGCTCAGGATTCTGGAACTCCTTCCAATCACCTTATGAAACGTCGCTCTCCCTATTTCTATTCTTAGGTCCAGTTTGAATCCTAAACTCTAAACAGAGTCTTTGACTTTTCTCCTTTCTTAATTTAGACTTCTGTATAACAACCTGATCTGTAGTCCCAGATTTATCTCTGTTGTGCTTACCAGTCAACATGGCTTTTTCAGTTCTCTCAGGGGATTGCTCAGGTCGAGACTTGCACACTAGCCAGCCTGCGTGCCTCTCTGGCACCTTTTCCCCAGTTGATCTAGACAAAGCCTCACTGCTTACTCTTCTTTACTCCGATCATAGTATGCCACTGTCCTGCCCAGGCAGTTGAGGTAACCAAGTGTGGATGCTACAACCACGTCACATAGTTTCATTGATGCAAGAAGCCAAAATAGACCTAAACAGATCAAACTAAGTCTCAATGACCATGAATAAGAGATGCTGTGCCTTTCTTGCTTTGTGTTTTTTTAAAAGCACCATGGGGAAAACTTCTTTTTAATTGACGTTTATTTTAATTGAAAAAGAGAAATACTCTTCGTTGGACCCTTATCAAAATATTGCAGTTCGAATTATGTCCATGTTTTCTTGGTTATAAAAAAGAAAGGAAAAAACAGAAATGATAGGTAAATGAGGAGATATTGACTGTTGTGAAACTATTGTATTTCTTTATCATTTTAAATCAAAATGACACAAATGTAAGGGGAACAATTCCCCAAGTTTTCGCTGATTGCCAAAAAGCAATGAAAGAACACATTGTGTGAATTTCAAGGCTCCTGATCCAGATAGCATAGAGACCTCTGCTGTTTCTATCTTTATTTACTGATATCCACAATGGAGAAATATTTATGTATGATTATTTAATGTTATTTTTTTTGCCATATTTTAATTTATAAATGTTCAATGATCATTTTATGAAAGAACATGTAAAAATAAATTCTGAACTCTATTTTACTTTTGTGCCTTATATTAGGGACTGAATGTGAGCAACACCTGCATTATAAATAACTCTCTGATTCATCAAAACCAAAAAGTTCAGCAAAATAGTCGACTGCTTTATGATACAGATGGCATCTGTCACTTAAATAACTTAAGTTATTTAAATTGAGTAGCAAAAATATCTGACAAATCTTTTTCAGACAAATGAAGCAAAGAAATTTGAAATAACATCTAAGACATCAGAACTTGTTTTTAGACCTTCCAGATTTTCTTTTATTTAGGGGTAAACTACTGTGTCTTTTTCCTCTTTCTCTCTTATGAATTTCATCTGCTTGTAGGTGTCATTGCTGGAGCTTGCAAGGAAATACTTTTGATTAGCATTAAAAAGGTCTAATATTTGAGACCTTGAATGCAAAACTTCTGATAAAAATAAACTTCAAGGTCTCAGAATACTCTTATCAGATCAATTGTATGGTCCCAGAGTAGGTTGCTTAAATCTTCTTGGCTAAGCTTGAGAGTGCAAAGCTTAATACCCACAAGGCTTGCAATCTTTTTGAATGTGATTATAATTCAGCACCAGCTTTGCATCCTGGATAAAGGTTCCCCTTGAACACAAAGTATGTTACATGCTTGTGTGCTAGTGATCAAAATACTCAGAGGATTATGGCACTTGCTGTTCTTAAACCTCCAAAATGGTGTTAAAATGCTACATCCAATCAACTAAGCTGTAAATTAAATTTTCGTAGATTGAAGACATAATTTTATTTCATATGCCAGAAACTCATTTCAACCCTAGCATTTCTGTTAACACGTTGCATCTAGCAGCATAACTCAAGAGGTTTAATGAAAGTTTAAAAACAATCTGTTGCAGATTTTGTGCCTAATTTATTTTTAATTGCAAATTGTACAACACATTATTGCCTATGAAAATAGAAATTTAATTTCCTTCCTGGTTTTCTCTTTTATTCTTTTCCTTATTTTTAATAACTCTAATGCAATGTCAGATAGGAAACAGGATTTACAGTTCTGTTTTCTGTATTTTATTTCTTTATTCTGAGATTCTTGATGCCACGCTATGGAAAATATAGATCATGCCACTTAGCATTATTCTTCAAACACACTTTCATGCTTTCAGAATGTGCTATTTGGAATCTCTATAAGAAGTTCGCATTTACACAATTGTTGCAAGTGTAAAGCACATACTGTGGTTAGGGTTTCCCGCACTTGGTGCCACGTGAAATCCTCACCAAATCCCATAATCTGATAGCTAACAGCATTGACCTTTGTATTTAGTTACTTTAGATTGTGAAGCTTTATTAGTGATGGAGTAAAAGCACACACAAAATAACTTGAATTATAAGAATAATTGGAGAAATTGCAAAAATTAGATATTCTCTTCTATATTTTCATAACAGTAGAAAAAATATTAGCGTGATGTTTGCTTTTAATGTGACCTTTAATTTTTTAATTGGTCTTTTCTGGAATGCATCAAATGAAAAATCAACAAAAGCAATCTTTCCGGTCTTTTCTCTTGGAAAGTTTTGTCACACTCCGCTGCCTCTGGTAGTTTGACTTGGGACAGGAATCTGAAATGAAGCTTAATGCGAGTGCTATCAAGTGATTCTAGGAAAATGTCAAAATACGAGAGAAAGAAACAAAGGTCTTCTGTACTGGATTTGCATTCCCTTCTGAAATCTTTGGCACTTTACATCAGAAAGTGAGTTGTATTATTTACTTTAAATTTCCTGACTTTCTAGTCCTCCCCTGTCCTTAGAGAGTGGCCATCAGCTTGCTCCCTGCAGCCTTTTCCTCTCCTTGCCAGGCACTGTGTCAGTGAAGCGAGCTGCCTTCAATCTAGTGACAAGAGAAGAGCTGCCTTTTGCGGGAGAGGGGCGGGAATAAATGTTTCGACTAGGTCCCCCTTCCAGCCAGACAGTTCTCTTTGCCTGCACAAGGCCCAGCTTCCAGTAATGGCTAGATCAATGTGATATCTTGTTTCAGGTTTGCTCTTTTGAGCGGGGACATTCGAAAACACCACGGTCTCCACAACGAACACTTAAGAGTGAGTGCCTTGACATAGTTCAAGTTCAGATAGGACTTGGGCATGGGGTGAGGGGGAAAGACTGAAACTGCAATATTTGGAGTACTTGAACAGCACTGCTATTAAAAATTAAGCAAACAAAAAGGTCAGGTCAATTATTTGTAAATAACCATTAAGTACAAAATATAACAAGCCTTTTAAATCTGAGAATTTTAATCATTTTAAAATAGTATATTCATATAGAAAACATCTGATTAGTTTAAAAGTTGCCATATACAGCTGCCTTTTTCCAAGGCATTTATATGTTTCTATTTTTTAATTTTTGAATATATAAGCCTGTTATATGATGACTTTTCTCCCTTTATGTACCACACAGACTTAAAGGGAAATAAGTATTATTCAAATTATTATTTCTTAAGCTATTTACATGTTTCCAGCTTTGCTACAGTGGTTCTGATGATAGCAAAACATGAATATAGATTATTCTTAATTAAATAAATAAGTGCGAAAATTTCAAATCGATAAACTACATCTCTGTATTATTCAGAAAAACTGATTTTCTATTGTGTTTGTGTGGCAGAGGTAGAAGTATATATAAAAGAGATTTAATGAAGCTACATAACTTTTATAAAACTGATTAAAGAATGAGACAGCCATCCCAAAGATGGATGCTATGACCACATCAGTGGGGGATGCATGAGAGGATAGCATCAGTTGCAAGAAGTATGTATGGAATGTAGCACTATATAGGTCAGGCTGAAAGAATTGGTAAGTTCTCACATAGAAATTATTGCAGCAAAACCAAGTTTCAGTTAGTGGGACATGAACTTGTACCAATTGTTGTGAATTCCTGTTGGACACTGAAGGATAGATTTCCAGAAGAAAATCTATCACCATTTCTAGAGCGCAGTGGATAAAGACAGTAACGTGCATAAGATTCTTTAGAGCGAAGTTTTACAGATGAATGTGAAAGCAGCTTGAATTTTCATCAGTCTAGCTCCTTCCAGCTAGGTCTATGCTTTCTGATTTTTAATTTTTTGCTTATTAAATAGATGCTTGTCTCTTTTCTCTCTATATATACAAGAGCTCAGTGTCACCTTGAAACACTCTCAAATGCATGTGACCGAGATCATGTGTGCATGCATGCACATGTGCACACACACACACCCTCAGATAGACACACACACACTGACCCTTACTGGGGTGGAGACTCCGTAAGTGTATCTACAAGTTTTGAAGTTTCAGCAGTCTGCTGAAGAAGAATATATCTTCCTTTTAATCGGAATCTTCAAAATGTGCTAAATCCTTACTCAGGTCAGGCGATGGACATGAATATACCTATCTCTGGTTTTATAACTTTAAAACTTGAACTAATTCCTGAAAACTTGCCACTAGTAAAACAAAGAAAATACACAAGCTCATGAATTTCTTGCATTCAAAGTGAACTTAAAAAATAAAGTTATAATCACAATGGTTACTTGATTTACAGATATAATAGTGAGATTTAAACCAAGTGATTCTCTTTTGAATTTTTTTAAAGTTAATGTGGTTCCATATCAAACATATTACAAATATGCAATTCTAAGTTGAATCATAATACACCATGAGAACTAAATAAAGGCAAAATATGAAAGCCCCTTGAAACACTTGGAAATAGCAGATGCATATCAGACTGAAGAGTTATAAAACTGTTCTCTTCATCTCTCTTACTAGAATGACCTATGCAAAGCAAAGTATCTTGTGTTCATTTAAACATGGTGTATAATTCAAATTTAATCTCTGATTAGCAACTGTCTTGTTGAGCAAATTGGTGAATATTTCTTTGCCTGAAATCCTAATGTCAAAATATCACTTCTTATAATATATTTTGTGTGGGTTTTGTTTTGGTTTTGGTTAAAAAGATAGTTATGCTGAGAAAAGGAGCAATCAAAAAAGTGGGATAACTTTTCAAAAGCTACTGTAGAGGAAATAAAGAAATAAAGAAATAAAGAAATAACCATTAACTGATAACATTATATAGAGTAAATCTTCTAAATCCTTTACAATCTAATTTGTCTCTCAATATAATCTTTGAAAGAATTAGAATTTGAAAGAATTCCAGTGTTCTATGCCACAATGGAAGCTCCTACGATGGAACATTAAGACTGGAAGATGACTTGGAGACAACTAGTCTAACATCCTAATTTTACAGATGAGGAAACTGACACTTAGAGAAATTAGATGACTTGGCCAAAGTCATAAACCTAAATGGGCAAAGCCAGATCTCCTGACTTCCAGCCCAGTGGTCTTTTCATTTTCTCTCCTGCTCTAATTGAATTGACTCCTAGAAATGATAGCCTCACCATCCTTATCACCAATTCCTGGGATCTAATAGGTGAAAACTATAAGGCATAATAGTTCAAGTTAATGTACAATTTGGAGTGGGGTTCAAAGAAGACAAATTTGAACTTAAAATCCTTGAAGGTGTAATATTTTTTGAGCACTTGGACAGTATTATAGCTAAAACATTACTAGTTAAAAGTCAAAAAAGATGATTTAGGAAAAAATAAAAAACATTAGATAAACAATTAAACTAGCTTTCTCACTCAGCAATAAAATCACATTGGCCTGTTGTATACCTTTAAGCCCCTGACATATCTACTGTTGAGGTTTCAGTGAAGTATAATCACTCAGCTATGATCTGCTCTGCATTATGAAAAATAATTAGAAATATGCACAGGGATTAGATGATGAAGATGCAGATAAGATTTAAATCACAGATAAGATTTAACTTGCAAGATATACAAACATGGCTTATACTTGAGGCCCAAATTGGACATCTTACTAAATCCTACCCCAAATCTAGACTTTTAGATTTGTGACTAGGAATAGTTACAATTACGATGCATACCATGGCCAGATGTAGAGGTGGGTGGCCTGCCCTCAGGGCTGGAAAGTGCTGCCCTCTTCAGTAATAGTGAAATCTATGAGCAGACAGGATCCAGGAGAACACATGAAGATGGACAGGAAATAAGTGAGTCAGAGAATAGATAAGCTTTCTCCCAAGTATTTTTAAGATCTGAGGTCATAAATGGGAAAGAGGGTGAAAAATATTCTTCATGTATCTATTGCCCTGGTTTACAAATTGTTCGTGAGCAGGGAATTTTTATCAGTGCAACACATATATATTGAATATCTATCTAACTTCAGTCCAGTACTCTACCTGATGCTTGATACAGAAAGAGTCAGATATTTTCTATGATCTTATGGGATATAGTCTCTCATGACTAAAAATATACATATTCCTCATAATTCCTTTTATCATGTTATTTTACATTATTCAGTGTTCAGTTCAACCAGTGCAATCAAACTACCTGGACTATTCTCATTTTTTTTCAACATTTATTACTTGCCCGTTATATGCTATTCGCTGTGATGCACTGGCCTTCATAAATTTTTCTCAATATTAGGTTTCACACAAAACAACTGGATAGAGGTGGCAAGGGAAAATGATTTAAAATCCATGAACAAACGTCTGATTTGTATTAATACTTTCATAATGTAGTTGGTCATTTATAAATACATGAAAATATGCAGACTAAACCAATGAGAAAAAGAGCATGTGTTTTTTGAATCCAGCTCATTTTAGTTACACCAACCTATAAACATTTCTTCCTCTTCTAACGGATCGATATTCTGAATACTTGTAATTGATAATCAAGTTAACATGATTTTTAAAAATTTCATTTGTCATAATGATATTCTACTGTCTGCTTACTAAGTAAAATAGTATCCTACAGATTTTAAGATCCATACTTCTAGATATATAATAAAGACAACGGCTATAAACACTAGTTTATACAGAGGTACAGTGCAAAAATATGGCAAAGATATGGTTTTATGCTTGATTTTGCTACTTGTCAAAACCTTGGATGAGTCATTTCAGACTCTCTGATCCTCAGAGGACATACAAGTTTAAATTGTAACCCTCCAAATAACTCATCTAAGGAGTAATTACCCAGAAATAAATGGAGTTTGTAAGACTACAATACATGTCCACAGTTGCTCGAGAGACATAGTTGCTGGGCAAATGAATGAAAGTAGAAGAAAGGAAAGTCTCCTTTTATTTTCAAACCACATTCAAATCACAGGTATTGAATTAACTTGGCCTTTTAGGTATATTTTAAAATGTCTGTATTGTGAGTAATTCAAAAAAAATAAAACACAGTTCTTTTCCATAAACAACATAAAAACCAACGTAGAGAAACAAGATGCTCACCTATGCATGAGACAATGAATGACATAAGGCCATATGTAAACACTGAACAAGTGCTGTCAACTGAACTTGAGTTTTAAGGAAAAAGAGAATGGTCTTAGAGAGAGACCTGACTTTTAATTCTAATTCTAGCCCCTTTTACAAGCAGTTAAGTGAACTCTTTGAACTTGTTATGTCTTTTGTAAAATGTGGTTAAGTACATGAACACCATAGGGAAAGTATGAGAATTCAAAGGAAGAATTTAGGTAAAGTACTTAGAATAATGTCCCCAAATAGTTGATGCTAAGTAAATGTCAAATTCTCTTCCATTTTTTCTCTTAATCTTTTGACAAAATGGGATAATATATGGGTTCTGCCTAACTTAGAGAGCTACTTTGAGAATGAAATGAGGTCATATTTGTAAAAACTTTGAATGTTGTAAAGATTTAAGTAATTGTGTGGTATTATTACTGATAATGGATTTCTCGAACTCATTATGCTAAAAGACTTTACCAAGAAATATAATTATATTTCAAAAAACTTTAGGTAATCATAGAAATGACAGGAGCATAACAGACTACTACTTGAATATGGGTTCTAGCTCTTGTTCACCTTTATATTGGTGTGGGCGGGGGTAGGGGTGTTCAGATATAGCCTGGGGATGGGGGTGCTATTTGCGAAGACATCCTGGGCTGGATTCGTGACAGCGTCAGAACTCTAACTCTCCTGGTATTAGAAACCCTAACACAGATGACAGCATGTGTTAGAAGCTAGAATGAGTTATAAAAAAGCGTGTGCTAACAGAGCCTCTGTGTTTATCATATATGGAGTACTAATTTTGGAGTCATACTTGCATTCAGGTCTGTTACCATTACATACTATATGATCTTGATCAAGGTACCTAGCTTCTCTAAGCATTAGTATTCTTATTTATCAAGTGAGGTAAATCATCATGCTTATTGCAGGATAAGATGAGTGCCTGGCACGTGGTAAGTATTCAGTGAGTTTTAGCTATTATTATTAACTCAAAGTAAATGAAACTATATTAAATTCTATGCATTTATTAGAGAAATAAGTGAGTAATCGTAACCAAAAGGATAGGGGTGATGGTGTGTGCTTCTTGTCTCTTGAAACCTTGTAAAGGTTCTGTTCTTTGAAGAAAATCTTGACCAGACTGTGAGAGAGGATTCGAGGTCATCTTTGAGAAGTAACCAAGGTGAAAAGTAGATGAAATACTCAGTGGATTATGTCAAGACAAGAAAAGCTATGCAAGATTTAGGCAGGGAGATAACAGAATTTTAGTAGTGAGCAAAAAAGGATGACATGGCAATATATAGACGATATAAATACCTGTCGGGACTCACATTTCTATCTGTCCTGTCTGTCTGAAGTAACTATCTTCCAACAAAATATGTGACATAAAATAGCTACATAACACCTGAGTAGCTCTGTTATTTTAACCCACCGAGACTCGGCCTGAACATCCTCAACATCTGCTGTCACCTCCTTCACTTATCCTTTGCTAAAACGTGTGAGAATATCTTTTATTTACCTATAAAACTTTAGTAGGCAACATAGACCAATTTAAATTAGAGACTTTTGTGAAAAATTTAGCCTCACTATCTCTTTTTCTTAATGTATCAAATTAATGAAAAAATAAAGTCAGTTCTAAAAGAAAATGTGATATACATATACATGTTACAATTTAGACTGTTTAGGGTAAATATAAAAGGCTTTTTTCTGCACAGATCCATTACAAAGTCTGTTAGAGCAGAATATTCAGGTAAATGTATGATGGAGAGGGCAAACGCCGAAGTTGTTTTTTTTCTAGAAAGAGTTGATTTTCTTTAGGTGTGGAGATGTTGGTTGCTGCTAACAATTGAAAGAAAGCTATTCTAACGTGGTTTTATGATCACTGACTTCATTTGTTTATTCTTACACTTAACACAGAAACAAACCAAATGATGACAGTGGGTTGATTGATTTCCATTTTAGATTTTTAAGCTAGTTAAATATAGGTGGTTGCTGTAATTGCATATTTACTATTTCACTTTTGCAGCTTTTCAAGTGACAAAAATTCAGCCCCCTGTCTTGAGTTTGATATGTTAAACTGTCCTAAACATTGGCAATGCTATGATAGATGAACACAACCAACAGAGACTTCATACATTGTCGCACAAGGCTAATTTAGACTGCTGTAAATTAGTGGTTTGTAGAAGAGAAACCAATGTGGTAAAAGTAAGATGTGTGAAACTGCCTAGTGACAGTCTCGTTCTAGCTTCTCGTAAACTCTAAAGCGGGTTTGCCTTGTTTTTACATCTGCGATGATCATTTAACTATATAAGCTGGCCAGAGAGGAGTGCTCTGAGCAAGATCATGTTTTTGCATAGAATTTGTTCTGAAAATGTGGATTAGTAATGAGCATTACAAATAGGACTTGTCAGAAAAGAACCAGAGAGACTTTTTGCTAAATCAAAGATCTATTCCTTCACAAAGGATAGACACATTCTGTAGTTAATTTGGCCCAAGCTCTGATATGTATCCTTCAAATATACAATTGATTTAAATGATAGGCATTGAGAAATGGCTGTCTTTCCATACCTAAACACTATGATCATTGTGAAACCTGTACATGTGGTCTGTACAACGTATTATCTGAAAATATTTAAAAAAATGTTGAGTACCCCTTAAAAAAAATTATACTTCACTATTTAATTTGCTCTATTTTTTTTTAAAGCAGAATTAGTTTTGAGAAGTATTTTAGTTCATTTATTATTGGAAAAGACCTAACTAGCTTATTCAAGCAAGAAAATTACCCCAAAAGCTTGCAAGATTTATAATGCTTAGGGAAAAAAAAAGGCAATTCAAAACCTAATGAGACATTTTAGGCCTCATTTACATCTCTAACCTGACCCATTTTCTGCAAAACGTTTTTGTTTGTAATTTACATACAAAAAGCTAGTTATTTATCCATCCCGAACCAAAAAGTTGATGAGATTACTAATACCACAGTGAAGTTAACATTACCCTAAAAGCTAAATATGGCCATTTCTAGAAGGTTGACTATGGGGTCATTTATTTAGCTATAATCTCCATTACATGCTGGCGATGCATCCAAAGTCTGAGAGGATGATATGAAAGCTCGAATATCTCACTGCCACACTCACTTTATTGGCAGGAATCTTTCCAGGAATACATACTTTGGAAATGAAGCACATTGAGATGCTCTGTGTATGTGCACACATGTACCGTCCCAGGAAAATAAATAATGCAATGAAATGCATTCTCTAAAACAAGTTCCAATATCATAATATTTTTGAATACCATAATGCTTTGCATATGTTTGGACCTTATCAGTGTATCATGTAGTTATTTTTTTAATATTTTAAATTCTTGATATTTTGAGAAAAGAGACTACCATGAGGAGCTGAAGTACATAGTGGCAGAGAGATATATTTTTTGCTGTCTTCAAGGATATGTATATATATATAATTTCATAATGAAAAATGTATATACATGAACAGATTTGTATATTATACTTATGTTATAAATATATGTACATTAAAATATATTTATATTTTCTACTTTTTATATTTGTATTTTAGTATATGTTATAGATATTATTACACATTATATATTTTACTGTTTTTACATAATACATTATATATATACACATATATATATCACTATCTGTTGATAATTGTTACCTTGATAACTTCCTCTCAAAAAACACTAAGTTAATATTAATGTGGCTAATGTTTATAATATAAGCATCTGTAAAGTGTGAACTGTTGTTAGATCTATAATTTAGTTGGACATCATTTGGGCACATGTTGAAAGTTATACTCCAAGACCTTCAAGACTTTCCTGAGATGTAACTTGCCTGCCTCCTACTTTGAAACCCTTCTAAGTGGCATACACTAAATCTCTCGAGAATCCAGAGACTGAGAAGTACATAACACATCTGCATAGCTTTTCTTCCGAAGAATTCTTAACCAGATTTCATTGAGAGACCCTTTGTAAGTTCTAGGCCCTTAGGACAGTGTTCAATCTGATTTTGTTTGTTCAGTATCTCCTGTAAACCTTCCTCCTTAAATTAGTCCAGAATTTCATTGTGATCAGAGACAGTCTAGTAGTAAAGAAGGTCCCCAATTCTACCCTCGCCGATGGCTTAGAAAGCCCAGAGTCTGAGGCTAGGCCATCTGAGACAGCTGCAGGTCCATGCCCTCAATGGATAAATGTGGCTCTAGTCCTTCCTTATTTAGTTTTAGTTTACTCAATAATGAGCTTCAGATTGTGTTTGTTTTCAGCGACTGTTTGCTGTTGTATTCTTCCTATAAGCAGAGGATTTATAAGAGGATACACAATCAATTATAAATAGAGAAAAGAGTTCTTGGTAAATGTAATTACTAAAACCTCATCTGCGAGTAAATTGCCTTTCACCAAATCTTATTATTTTATGACATATTAAGAATTATGTTTTTATTTTCTATTTTGAGTCTGTCAAGTGCTGTTAGCACTGCAGCCAGTGCCTTCTTGGCTGTTATACCATCACAGTCTTGCCTACAACTATAGCTGGCTCAAGAAGAAAATCATGTGAGCAGTTTGATTTCTCCACTCATTTGAGTCATCTGAAAACTTAGGTGGTGTTGGCCACACACGGTGCATATCAGAACATGCTGCAATTGACTATTCAGTTTTTTGCTTCACCACTTTGACTATCTATAATGTCTCTAGTGCTGGAATTTACTGATAATACTCAAGTAATAATGTATGTTTTGTGCAAACTTTTTTCCTTTGTACTAAGTTTCCCAAGTATGTGCTTGAAAACTATACATACCTCCTACAGGTGTTTCATTGCAGGCTAACATTGTATGACATAGCAAAGCGTTTTTTTCTGGGTGTTCATTCTTATGTTTAATCTGTGAAGATCATCATCATTTGAAAACCACAGTTCCTGTATACTCATTTAAAAGATATTTCAAAATGATTTTAAATGGTTGTGTCTCACTTAATATTTCCCCCAAATTAAATATATTTTAAGATTCCGTATCTACCAATGCCTTTTCCATCACTTATTCTAGAAATATCGGATGAATACTAATCATGTAGTAGTAATGAATGAGATAGCCATGATTCCTGCCCTCATGGAGCTTGGAGCCAGACAAACAAAAAGACCAAAATCTAATGACACACTTAGTTAAATTAGAATTAAGTAAACAGAGAATTATAATATTAAGTGATAGAGAGAGGGTTGGTATTTAGATAGGGTGATTGAGGTTAGCTGAGCAAGAGACATCTAAATCAACATTGAAAGGTGAAAAGGAGCCAGCCATGTGAATATTAATGGGAAGAGTATTTCAGGCAGAGGTTCCTAGTACAAAGACTCTAATGCAGTAAAGGGTACAGCATAACTAGGAGGTGGAAGAAGGCCACTCTGGTTGGAGCAAGATGATACAAGTTAGGAGGCACATGCAAATGAGATTGGAGAAGTAGGTGAGGACACACCGTGACCATGGTACCAAGCTCTGGGAACCATTAACACTCCCCAAAATTGAATTTACAAACCCAACTCCGGCCATCACCTCCACCCGCGCTCCCCATCATGGATAGTATCTGCCCCTGAATAAGCTTATGGCGTGTAGGAAAACAGTAAAGAACATGCACAGATTTCTGAGAAGAGGCCAGCTCCCAAGAGAAAGAGAAGAGAAGAGTCCGGGCTAAAAGAGCCCAGGATTCTTTTCTAAACTCATCAGTCAGATAAGTTACTTCTCTTTTCTCATGGCAGAGCAGTGAAAGGGCAGAAGTGGCCTAGACCATTATACCAATGGAGTGCCCATAAGTTGGAAAGGAACCCCAAGATAGCTGTGTTGTGTCCCTCACTCTTCTGAAAATAATAATATAATTTATCATTACATAAAGGAAAATTCTTTCCAGAAAGTTGAATTTCTTTTTATTACCACCAGAATCCATAATGTGTATTATAAAGTGAACAGGCTAGATATACTCCATTACATGATTACACTAGAGCTGAATACTATAACTTGAATATCCAAGGAAATTAAATCCAGTGCCAAGAGGATCAAAACCAGAGTCTCAATGGATCTGCTGTTTAACTGTAGCCAACCATTTGCTTTCAGTGCTTTATTTACATCATTAGTTAATATTGCGTAGCTACAAATGCACAACTATATCAAATTTAGCTCTTTATTCCTCTTTTCCAGAAAAAGCTTCAGAACTCATGTAATTATAAATATGTAAACATGAGAATTACCAATAGAAATTGAGTTTATGTATGTGGATTATTCGAGTGCAATCACAGTGGTTTATTGGTCCCCATATAAAGAATGCCCTTCTCTCTCCAGGCCAAAAGCTATTTCCTAAGAAGAGCTGCTTCCTAAGAAGGCTGGGTGGCCACCATTCTACACATAGGCAGAGCCAGGGAGCCTAGGCACAGTGCACTGAGTCTGCTGGCAGCCGGCCTACCTAGAGGTCAGGAACGGCCTCCTGGGAAGACGCAGCAATGGTGAGTGTCCATGCGAGACCAGGCGCTTTGATAGCCCTGTCTTCTGGAGAGACTTGTTTTCTGATTTTCTAGTCAATCCCGTCATTCTTTCAGACATAACTTCTAAGAAACTGTCAAACATTTACCTTTTGTCTTTACACTTTTTCTGCACTCTGCCTATAGTCATAGTACTGCTGTAAATAAATGACATCTCTTTCTTTGTGCATAAGTGTGCAATGCCAACTCACAAGCAGAAAAGAGAAAGAAAAGAAAGAAAGAAAAGGAAAGAAGGGAGGGAGGGAGGGAAGGAAGGAAGGAAAGAAGGAAGGAAGGAAGGAAGGAAGGAAGTAAGGTAGGTAGGTAGGAAAGGAGGAAGAAAAGAAGGAAGGGAGGAAGAAAGGAAGAAAGGAAGGAGGAAAAGGGAAATAAGCAGGCTATTTTGTAAGTCTTCAGTTTAACCCCATTATCATATTTCTTTTAACACCAGTCAGAAATAGCTATTATCAA
>NW_011888873.1:4824482-4852247 GCF_000151845.1 Pteropus vampyrus | reverse complement strand
GAGGAAAAGGGAAATAAGCAGGCTATTTTGTAAGTCTTCAGTTTAACCCCATTATCATATTTCTTTTAACACCAGTCAGAAATAGCTATTATCAAATGTCCAGCTGCCAAGAGCCTTTGAAATCCGATAATTATTTATGAGAATTTTATATAGAAGAGGTAGAAAACATAAAATAGCTTTGATTTACAAAATAGGAAAGATAAATGTTGCCAGAAAAAAAAAAAAATCTATAACAAGTGTGTAGTGAACTATGTAAATGAAAATCTGAAAATATGTTAGTGGAATTGTTAAATGGAAATCCAGATTATTTGCTGTGTTAATGAGAAGAGTCTACCCATCTACACAAAAACAAGTATATTTCAGAAGATGTGATATATAAATCTAATTTTTATTCTTAGAATATCGTTGCTTGTGGTGATTATGAATATATCATAAAGTAAAAGTTTTATGTAGCAGCAGTTTCCCTTTCTGTTTTTTTAACCATGATCATGCAGTTTTTTAATTTGGTATTTCTCAGTTTTTCTAAACACAATTATAATTTTATTAACCACGTTTTATCCAAGAATTATGAAGAGGAGAAAAGCATAAAATTTACTATTTGCTGCACCATATATCTCTGAGTGCTCAACTATTTTAAGGTCTTTGACTATATTTAGAGAGAACTAATACTGGCATATGATGCAAGCAAAGATTGAAAGCAGGAATTCTATAGAATCTCTAAATGTCACAGGTGTTATTGGAATACAAATGTGCTTTTCTATACATTTTATAGGTATTACACATAGCTAGAATTCTACACCATATTTTTACATTTTATTTCCTGAATTTGTCACCTATTACCTTTTTCCAAATTACTAGAAACTAAAAATACCTTCATGAAATTAAGAGCACGAATGCTTTGGCAAATAAAGATAGTGCAAGTTTTCTGCTACTATTAAGATATATGTTATGTTTTTCAATGTTGCTGATGGATTGAGCTGAGCTAACTCCTCACTGTGAGAAATCTTTCTGAGATGGAACTCCTGTCTGTCAACATGGGATAAATCTTACTTTGGAGATAAGTAATTTGGGCAATCTAATTATTTCAAGAAGGGAAGAAGATAAAATGAATAATACAATTATAGGAAAATTATATTTCAATAAAAGTAGAATGAAAGTTAGAAAACATATAAGTAATGAAGTGGTTCATTTCATTTAGTATTATAACCATAAAATCAAAATCTTTACATTCTTTAATTGACAAAACTCATCATTAAGTTTTGCAGAAACAACTTACTTTTAGGGCATAGTGAAATGGTACATTTTGAGTTAAATGCATTATATAGAAATATAATGAAAAGAAAACCTGTCACTTATGTCATTCTGCATATTTTAAGTAAAATTCTTCATTATCGAGCTACTAATTAATATGCAGGAAAATGCTATATTTAAATGATATCCTCATTTCCTTAGCAGATATTACATTATGGGTAAAAAATCATGATATTCCTTACATTTAAGTTCTTGTAAATTATGAATACCCAAAATACATTCTGTCTGATGATATCACCACAGCAACATTTATAATCAATGTGTATTTTATAAAGACTATAATTCATAAACACAATGGGTTGTATTCTCTACAATAACATTTTTGAAGTTAAGTTACCTGAATAATATTCATTTCAGAGTAATTTTGCAGAAATAAAACAATTCTCGAAGGAGCACAACCACTTTTTTGTTAAGAACAGAAATGTTTTAAAAAGAAAAGAGTATCTGCTCTCACCATCACCCCCTCCCCCAATGATTTTATTGTCTTCTCGCTCATGGGAATTTGCTGCGAGAAAAAAAGAAATGTGTTGCAGTTCAGAATCACTGCTTTCCTGGGAGCTTGAGCACCCAATTCAGAATGTGACCTGACTTGTTTAGATTATACCAGTTTCTAGTATTCTATTATCATTTAAATTTCCGTTCATGTTTTGACAACTTTTTCAGTAGAACATAGAATATACCAAACTGCACCTCATTCTTAAGTCTGGATGCATTATTCTATAACCAATGTTTCATAATATGAGATAGCACTAAGGAGATTGAAAATCTCACTTTGGATATGCCACTGTAATAATTTTCAGTTATAGGCTACAATTAATCTGAATAATAGCAACAAAAGAAAACACTTAAGAAAAGTAATTTTAGTCTTTAGTTAAAGACATTTCGTGTAAGCAGCATTCTTCCACTTAACAAATGAATTTATGTGTCAGGAACTTTGTTGTTAGGTGTTAGGATCATGAAGCTTACGCTTCTACTGTGCTATCAGAACAGCTTAGAAGGGGAGAAGGGGGGACACAAAGGGGTTTAATATTCGAGCAGACTTGCAACTCGAGGTAACAGTTAAGGAAGAAGGAATATTTAAAGAAGTGAAAAGAACGCGGGCAAATTTCTTGAGAGGGAGAATTGCTTGGCACACTCGTTGACCTGAAAGGAGCCCAAGTGTGTGTGGACCATAGAGAACAAAGCAGAGAATAGGTGGAGATCAAGCCGGTGCAGCAAGTGAAGGGCAGGTCACAGAGAGCGTTGTAGACTCATTGCAGAAAGCCGATCTTTATTTTAAATGCAATGAGAAAACCATTGGGGAACATTAAGTAAGAGAATGATGAGGTCAGATTTCTACTAAAAATCATCAGTCTGATTGATATGTAGAGAATAGAACAGATATGGAAGGAAAGGATATGGGAAGACCAGTTTGGAAGATTTTATACCTATTTAGGAAAGAAAAAAGCAAGAAGTTGTAGGAATCTGAGGAGTAGATGGAGACAAATACATGGATTTTATAACTGGTTAAGAAAGAGAATGAACTGGACGGGTTCATTTTTAACAGATGAGAAGAGGAGGGCCAAAATGACTCTCATGTTTCTGGCTGGAGAAACGCAATGATGTTTTTAATTTTTATTATTATTGGTTGAAGTGGCTACGAAATATCTGCAATGGATATGTCCCAAAGAAAGCTTTATCTGTAGTTCTAGAGCTCGGAAATCTGGGTGAAAGGTCAATTTGGAGTCATTGGTTTTTAAATGAGAGTTGAAGCCGTGATAGAGGATAAGATTGCTTGAAGAGAGAACATAGCGAGATAAAAAAGAAAGGTCCTGAACAGAAAGAACCTGAAGGACCCCAAACCTTAGTGACTAGATAGAGAAGGAGCAGTTGGGAAAAGTTGACTAAGAAGGAATAGACAGATAAATAGGACAAAACTGTGAAGAGTGAGGTATCAAGAAACCAAGAAGAGAAAGGATTTCAACAAAGTGCTAAAAGTCAGATGAAGATTATGAAGTATCCCTTAAATTAAAGAGCAAGAATATCATCAGTAGTTTTGATGGAGGAGTGGGGCAGAATCCAGTTTAAAGGTTGTTCTGTGAATTATAGAAGAAGAAATTGGATCAACTAATGGAGACAACTTTTTTCGAATTGGCTGTGAAACTGAGGAGATAAGTAGGAATGCATAAGGAGAAAGACATGAAATAGAGTTGTTCTTTTCATTTTAATGAAAACGCAAAACTCTTGAGAGAAAAAGACAAAGATGGGATCTAGCAATCCAGTGTAGAAAATGGTCTTAGAAAGGAAAAAGAAAATCTCTTCCATTGTATTAGAAGACAAAGAGGAAAAGATGGATACTAAGGCTACAGGCTTTATTGGTTTGGTGGCAAAAGATTGAAGTATTTGCTGTATGAAGGAAGACAGTGTTGAGAGTAATGCGCAAAGACAGAGTCACAGGGTCGAGGCAAATAAATTGCATTGAATGGAAAACAATAATAACTAAAGAAATTCAGTGGGATTGCTCGGCATTGCTGATGAATATTCAGTGGGCTGCATGATTTTCTCCAGTAACTCTCTAGCAGGAAGAATCAAACGGTAGTATTAATTCAAGTTGAAATTTTCCAAATAAATATATAAGGAACAAAAGAGCATGACAGTGCACAATAGTGGCAATAGAGTGATTGATATGTGGGACCACAGATTCTAACCAGAATAAGAAATAAAACAAAGACAGAAAGAGTCTGCTGTAAGGGTCCTGTTGGAGTCAAATAGTAGACGTAGTGAGAGTAACTGAGCAAACAGGGTAGGCGGAGAAGCTTGCGGAGACAGTAGGGTATCTTAATTTAATATTCTAAAGCAGAGGTTCAGGTATGGATATATCCTGTTCTGTGGCGCTGAAAGCGAGTGGCTAGGTGGAGAGGAAGAAAAGGTCACTGGAAATGTAAATATCAAGAAACTGACCTTCTGACATGGAGAGACCAGCTGCACTTAGAGGACTCCTTTTTCTCTGTTCCTTCTGGAGAGTCCTCTTCTCCACATGCTATGGTGCATGGAGTGACAGTACCAACTGTTATTTCTACTCTCTCCGGTCCGCACTGAAGGACTATTGGTTTATGCTCTCGTGTGCTCACTTCTGCTTCTGACATTGGATGGCCTGGAGCACTGGCTATTGACACAAACACTACTAGTAACAGTTTTAAACGAGTCTAAATACAAAGGCATTTTATGGGAGAATTTTCAATAAGACTGCTTGTATAATAACCCTTGTCGTTAATGTTAAATGACTTGTAATTTGAACACTTGCGATTTATACTTAACTTTGCTAATATGTGTGGGCAAAGCAAAATCTTCTGTAATAAGTCCATGTTACCAAGAAAAAGCACAAGTGGATTAGACTTTTGACGCAACAGGGGCCAGAGCAGAGGCGATCCCCAGGTGCCTGCAGCGGAGCAGTGAGGGCTGCACAGCACTGTGGGCGGAATTCTTGTGGACAAACTGCCTACTTCACTAGAGAAAAAGAAAAAGTTGATGTTGAAGGATATATACAGTGTTACAAATTGGGAAAGTTTAAAAAAGCGTAAAAAAATGGCAATAGTGTGTTTGTCATAGTTTATATATTTAGCTTGTGGTAAATGACTATCAAAACTGACTTAAAAAATAAAAGTTAATTTGAAAATAACTAAGCATAATTTACATTGGTAATAATGATGTGAAGTTTGATTTGCGTTGGTTCTTAATATTTCAGGTAAATAGGCTCTTGCCACTTACGAATGAACGGCAGTCACACTAGTGACTTTCACCGAGGCTCTCTAAAGGGTCAGTGGGTGGTGATGCTTGCTAAAACATATTTTGAGTGATAAGATTTGAGATGCAGCTTCCACAGGGCATTCGATAGAACTCCCTTGTTTTCAGAGAGGGAGCTGGGGCCCAGAGAGGCTGTGGAGCTGAAGCCTGGCATCTCACCCCGTGTGGACTCGCTGTGCTCCTAGAGAGTCACTGGATGTGGGGACCAGCTTTGCATTCAGGTTAAGATCGCCAACTTGAATGCTCTTCGTGTGTGGTTATCCTTGTACCTAATCACTAAAATTAAACTTTTTATCCAAAAAAGAGTATACAAATAGCTTTATAATATGTATCTAAGTCCTCGTCCAACCTCTCTCTTAGTCTTAGGGTCGATATTCTCTCTTGCTTTCTTAGATAATTAATAAAGCCCCTATTCATCTCATGTTTAATCAGTGTGCATAGAGTTGCTGAGAAATGAAAAAAGAAAAAGAAACCGAGAGGCCAGATCATGCCATCTTACGATGTCAGAGATTGAAATGGGGAGAGCCAGTTGCCAAAATCTTAAATTAATAAAGAGGCATATTCGGAAGTTTAGCAGTTGATACCAAAGTGGAGGCTAAGGGAGGCAGAACTAAATAACATAGACTCAAAGAGTAGTTCCCCTCCCCACCCCCGGGGAAAAAAAAACAAAACAATAAAGAGATGATGTCTTGCAAATGGTGTGGAGCAGCAAGCAGATTACTAATCTTTCATAAACAGCACCATCCTGTCCTAACTCTCTATATATTTGTTTATGTTGCATGATTTGACAGGAAAACCAGTCTTCAGTCCAACTAACAACCCCATTAGTCACAGAGATGCCTGGGTTTTTTTATGAGAGTCAAGTCCTTTTCTAAATCCCCTTAGCCAACACGGAAATGTTCCAAGTCTTAAAAGAATTGCACAATAGACTATTTTAAATTAAAGCATATCTGACATACAACATTATATTAGTTTCAGGTGTACAACATAGTGATTTGACATTTATATACCTTACGATGTGATCACCACGATAAGTCTGTAACCATCTGTCACTGTACAGTTATTACAATATTAGTGGCTATATTCCTTGTACTGTAAATTAGACAGTGATCCGAGGATCCAGGGTTTGAAACATCGCTCTACCGCTTTGCTACTTCCTAGCTGGAGATCATGAGCATGTTAATGAATATCTTTGCAAATTTAAATTTATCTCCTATGAAATGGAAATAAAAAGTTTCAATGTGGGACTGTAAAAATTAATGGGAGCAACGTACATAAAATTGGTTAGCATTAACTGTCACATATGAAATATTTAATAAGTAGAAGCCAATGGCATTATTAGTACTATTGTTATTATCATTAATCAATCTCATATACTAATATTTAAGTTCAAATAACTCAGAAGCCTTCTTAAGTAAACCAGGTTTTCTCTGGCCTCTGTGACATTACACATGAAATACCCCTCAAGGTGCCCCTTACCCTGTATCTGACTGGCACATTCATCTTAAACTGGCTTACATATCTTCCAGCACAAAATTTATTCTCTTCGACCTCTGGATAGTAAAAAGATAACCTTATCTAATAAATCTTTTATACTCAACACCTGAAACATATCTTGGATCAAAGTAGATGCTAAACAATATTTTAATTTAAAATGGTACAAAAAGGGAACTTAGGATAAGTTACTAAAAGACACGTCGTTTATTGTTCTCCTGGAAGCTGTCCTAGGCATAGAAATCCAGTGCAGGAGAAGCAGCCTGTTAATCTAGGTTGAGTGAAGAGAGTAAGATTTCTTCTCTTCATCTATTGTAAGTGCCATTTTCTGGTGCAGTTGGCTAGGAGAATAGATAATTATGAGGTACAATAATTAGTCCTAGAAATGATGAAACTTCTAACATCACGCCTGCTGAGTGGAGGTCTTAATCTGTCAATATTTCAAATATGATAAAAAGATGTTTGAGTAACATTTGGCAAAGGTTTATAAAACATTAAGTTCCATAGAAACATATTTAAAGACCCAATATTTCAAAGTTTAATAATTGGATTATTATTTAAATGAGTCACTTTTTAAGATATCATGCCCAACAGGAAACCAACCATGTGAGAATTGTTATCTGGCTGCCTACATATAATATAGGTCATATTGGTGCTAATCTGGTGGAACAAAGCATTGTCAGCTGTGAAGAAGTATAATTAGTTTATTCTTTCAATATGTACTAATTGCAGTTTAAAAAAAATGTGTAATGACCAGGTTGTCCTAACAAGAGGATCAAGTAAAACAGATTGTAGAAGAGAGGTATTCTCAACAATAGAAATCAAATAAAGCATTAAATAGTTAAACTACCCTTCTTATATTATCATGGCAGGAAGAAAAGTTGCTGGTATTCACAAAGCATTTCTCTACTGAAAAGTCTTATGGACATTGTATATGGCATATCTTATTTAATCATCATTCACTAACTATTGTTTCTAATTTTCATACTGTAAAATGATACCAAGAAAGATTGACTTAGTAAAAAACACAACTATTAAGTGACAGAGCTGAGGTCTGAATTCTGTCAGATGTCAAAACCAGTATTGTGATCACTGACACATGAAGCCTCAATCCATCTTTGGATTGTCTAGAGATCCCTGGACCATTAACCTATTCATTCCAAGTTCTTAACAGATTTGTTTAGATCTTGACATAATACAGATAAGGCAAATAAGACTTAGGAATGAACAAATAATTTATGAGTTTTTAGAAAATGGAATAGAACTACTAGAACAAATTTTGTTAAAATTTCTCATTTTCTTTTGATGGTTTTTAGACTGGCAAAGCAGGAGTCTGTATTCTGAGCTAGTATAATAAAGCTTCTATTATAATGAACTTCTGAACAAGATGGAGAAATGGGAGCTAGTTCATAGAACAGATAGGTAATACTAGTATTGAGATTATATATTGTCAAATAATTACATTAACAATAAAAGTTATAGATATGATTATGTAAATTATAGTGTTTAAAGTGGAATTTAAAATACACAAAACAGATTGTTCGAAATTGTTTAAAATATTTTAGAAAATATTTTGAATGAAGAATATATTTGGAATTTTTAAATTTACAAAATAGCTTAGATAGTTTTAATCATAACACTGCATTCTCTGAATAACTGAAAATTTTAATTCAAAACTATCAATAGAATGGTGTAGAAATTTTGAAAAGAATACAACTCTGTATAGCTCACCTCTTGCATTAGGGTAATTTCTTTGTAGTTTGAACATTCGGTAGATAAATGATTTCCATATAATAGACGACATCAAAACAGGATATTCTTCCTGTAGAGAAAGTCTTTAGAAGTGTTGGAGTTCCTCATTAATTTAATTCTTAATGAAACAAAACCATTTTAAACCCATTTTGTATTATAAAACATAAACTTTGAATAAACTGGTTTAAACCATATAAAATGGTTTTAAAACCATTTTGTATTATAAAACATAAAGGCATTTCAAAATAATTTCTATTCATTTTTAATTTCTTAATATTGAAGAGCACATAGAAAGGTAAATGTCAATAGGCTCTTATAGGAGCTTGAACTTGAAGTACTAATCCCTTCTTCGGTAAGCAGCTTATTATGAAAGATACAAGACAAAAAAAAAGGCAGAGCAAACACAGACGTCAATGTTTTTCTTGAGTTTTAGAATTATTTTTTTTATTGTGGCAGTTTGAGTGAATTTTATTATTCTGTCTCTGTTTTGGTAGTCAATTATTATTTAAGGCTCTCTCTAAACCCTGTCACTTCAGGGAGTGTTCAAGAGAATAGTGCATTACTGGTATTACAGAAATAATTGTTAGTAATCAATATAGTTTGAACCACATACAGGAAATATCTTTAAGGACATAATTCATCAAAAATGGGGCTTACTGGGACTCTTCATGCTATTTTCATTGACTCTCCCTTTGTAGAAAGACACGATACATATTCTACATGTGAAGAGAATTATATTCAAAATAAAGAAGTCAGTTGCTCAAAAAAAATAATCAGTTACAAAGAAAAAATCAAGTATAAGGATTCTGATAGAGAAAATGTTATTATGCTTGCATTTGAATGTTTTGTGTGGAAGAATGTAATTGAATGACTTAAAATTTTTTAAAAGATTGCACATAAGGAATCAACACCAGATTCTAGATATAAATTCGGTTCTTGACTTACTGTGTGAAATAGAAGTATTTTTAAATAAAACTAAATAAAATTACTTTTATTTAGTTTTCTTAATGCCACTGCATAGGTTTCTTTTAAATTTAAAAAAGTGTAAGTATACATTGCTGTATACCGTATGTGTTCTATGCATTTGTCTGTTAAAGCAAATTGTGAAAGAACAAAGTTTACATTGTAAAGTATCTTAAACAAACCTAGTATGCAGCAAATAATTGATTTATAAAAGGGAATAATAACCTTCTAATCTTGAAAATCTGTATCTTCATATATAATGTTAGCTTAAAAATCAAGAGAACATGTTCTTTTCAAGACTAAAGGAAAGTAGCATATCTTATGCTGTTTATAAGACAGAATGTACCACTCAGCAGAGGTAGTAGGAAAGGACTTCTCACTTTTAAAATAATGAATTGTTTTATTTTCCGAAATCCAGATATGTTAAGTCACAGTCTGCATTTTTTAACCCCAATATCTACCCAAATCTGATTTAAATAGGCATTAAATGCTCAAACAGCCACATTATACGTTACTCTCTCCTGGTCAAACCTGAATTTGGAGCCTTACTGACCACTTGATCTCCTACGCTTTTCACTCAACACCTCACAGTCCAATCCACTTCATGCATTGCTCTAGCATGATATTTTCCATAAAGATTTCTCTCCTTATTGTGTTTTATCAGAAGTTCATTACTTTTTATTGCTGGGCAGTGTTTCATTGAATGAATATATTTGATTTATTTATCCACTTACCAATAGAGAGACATTTGAGTTATAATCCTTTTTTTGGTTATTATTTTGAATAAAGATGCTACAAATATTTGAAAACAAGTATTTGCATGCGCATACATTTTTATTTTTCTTGGGTAAATACCTTGAAAGTGGGATTCATGTGTCTTATAGTAAGTATATATTTACTTTAAGAAATTTTCAAATTGTTTTCCAAAGTACTCATAACATTTTGCATTTGCGTGAGCACTGTATAATACTTTCGCTTGCTCCACGTTTTCATCAGAACTTGTTCTTGTGAATCTTTTTAATTTTAGTCATTCTAGGAGTTACGTACTGATATCTCACTGTGGTTTTAATTTGCATACTTTTAATAACTAATGACATTGAATATTTTCTATGTGTTTATCGGATTTGGGGAGATCTTCTTCTATAAAGTATATACTTGTTTGAATCTTTTGCCCATTTAAAATATAGTTATTTATCATATTATTGAATACTTAGCATGCTCTGAATAAGTCTTTTATCAAATATGTTCTGCAAATATTTTTTCCCATTGTGTGACTTCCCTTTTGATTTTTTTAACAGTGTCTTTTGAAGAGCACAACTTTTAAATTTTGATTAAGTAGTTTATCAATCTTTTTAATGATTTGGGTTTTTCATATCCTATTAAGAAATCTTGGTCTAATCTAAGATCATAAATATTTACTTCTCTGTTTTCTTTTAGAAGTTATATAATTTTAGTTTTTATATTCAAATTTCTGATTCAAATTACTCGATGCATATGGTATGAGGTAAGAGGCAGTATTTTTATATATGGATATCCAATTGTTTCTTCACCACATGTTGAAAAGTACATCTAATCCTCACTGAATTACCTGGGACTCTGCCAGAAATCAATTGGTTATAAAAAAGTGAGTCTTTTCATAGACATCTATTCTGTTCCATTGATCTTTACATCTATCTTTATGGCAATACCACATGTTGTCATAATTACTGTAGTTTTATAGTAAGTCTTGAAATAAAGTAATATAGATCTTCCAATTTTATTTTCCTTTTTGAAAATTATATTGGCTATTGTAGTTTCCTTGCGTTGCCATATAAAGTTTAGAATCAGACTTTTAACCTCAAAAACTCGGTATTTTTATTGGAATTGCATTGAAAATATAAATCAATCTGGGCAGAATTGAAACCTTAACAATATTGAGTCTTCTAATCTCTACTTATTTGGGTCTTCTATTCAACGATGTTCTATAGTTTTCAGTATAAAGATTTTAGACATATTTTTAATATTTATCTCAACATATTTCATGATATTGATGCTATTTTACATGGCATCATGCTATAAATTTTATTTTCCAATATGTTGCTAATACATAGACATGCAATGGATATTTATATATTGATACTGTATTCGGTGACATTGAAAAACTCATTTATTAGTTCTATAAATTATTTTGTATATTCCATAGAATACATGGATATGTAAGCATTTCATCTGTGAATAAAAACATTTTTACCTCTTGTTTCCAGTCTAAGACTTCTAGTAGAAATTCAAATAGAGATGGAAAAAGTAACAACCATGCCTCATTAATTATCTTAGGGAGAAAGCATTCAGGTTCTCACCATTAATATGATTTACCTGTAGGTTTGTTATGAAAAGCATATGTGTTGCTTTTTTATACAACCTGATAATCTCTGGCTTTCACTTGGAGTCCACTTTTATTTATATATTTATAGTTTATAAAATATGTGTCTGTATAATGACATTGTTGAAATGATTGGGTGAAAACTTTCTAACTTACTATATTCCGTTTGACCAGATGTTTTTGGTTTCCTTTAATTTTTTTTTCTGCCTTAATTTGGATTAATGGACATTTTAGTATTTTATTTGATCTTTATTGCTGGCTTAGTAGCTATAGTTTATTCTTTTTATTTTTTTTAATATTCTTTCTAGGGTTTACAATGTATACCTTTAAATTATCACAAACTACTTTTAGCAACATTATATGACATTATACCACTTCACATGTTGTTGAGAAACTTGAAACACTATACCCCCATTTCTTCTCTCCTATTTTTTGTGCTAATGTTTTCATACATTTTACTTTTACATATGCTGTAAACTTCACAAAAATCATTATTATATTTTATTTAAGTCAGCTATCTTCTAAAGAGATTAAATAAAGAGAAAATATATTTTCTACTTGCCCACATACTATTTCCATTGTTCTTCACCTCTCTGTATGTCCAAATTTCTGTCTTTTGCTGTTTTCCTTTTATTCGATAAGCATCTCTTACTATAATTTGCAGTGCATATCTGCTGGTGATAAATTCTCTCAGATTCTGTTTACCCTAAAAAAAAAAAAAGACTTATTTATCAATGTTTGAAAATATTTTTACTGAATATAGAAATCTGTATTGACTCTCTTCCCTGCAATTTAAAGATGCTGCTTATCTTTCGACCTTCATCATTTCTATTATGAAGTCTACTGCCATTCTTACATTTCTTCTTCTATACCTAATGAGTCTTTCTCTAGCTGTTAAGCTCTTTATTATTGTTATTTAGCAATTTGGTTAAGTTGCCCCCTGGTGTCCTTTTATTTGTATTTATTCTGCTTAAAATTTATTGAACTTCTTTAGGAGATTATGATTTTCTTCAAATTTGGGAAAATGTTAGCCATAATTTTTTTCAATGACTTTTGTGCGTACCCCCACTTTTCTAGAACTCCATTACGCATATGCTAAGCAGCTTGATGCTATTCCACAAGTCATTGGTGCTCTGCTGATTTTTTTTTCCCCCCTAAGTCTTTTTTATACACTTTATTTTGGATTTTTTCTATTGCTATGTTTTCAGGATCAAAATAAAATTTTTCTATTGCAGCGTATTTTTTCTGTTACTCTTATCTAGTATATATTTTTTTATTTCGGATATTTTATCTTTCACCTTTAAAAGTTACATTTTAAGTTATTTTTGCCTTTTACGTTTCTTCTCATCCTATTTGTGTTTTTCTCAACATTCTTAAGTATACGGAGCATATTTATAATAGCTCCTTTAATACTCTTCCTTGCTAATCCTATCTTCACTCTTATCTGAATCTGCTAATTCAGTTGCTTGATTTTTCTCCTAGTTATGACTCATATTTTCCTGCTTCTTTGCATGCCTACTAATTCTGGATTAGATGCTAGACATTATAATTATTAATTATATTTAGGTATTCTGGATCTTGTACTACTTTATAACAAAATTGACGGACTTGTTTTGACATGCAATTAGGTTGCTTAGAGTCAGTTTGAGGCTTTCTATATATGCTTTTGAGCTTTGTTAGGGAAGGTCCAAAGCAAATTTATTCTAGGACTAATTTAACCTTAATATTAAAATGATACTCCACTTGAGAAATCTATAAAAGTCTCCATTTATTATGATGTCTTTCCATTCTAGTTCATGGTAACATAAGCTCTTCCTAACCGTGAGTGATCTTTTGGAATTTCCAGTGGTAATATCCCTGCTTTTCAGTAGTTCTTTTCCTACCTTTGGGTAGTTTCTTCTTATGAATAAATAGATTAAAGATTCAAGAAGACGGAACTCATCTGCAGATCTCCAGAGCTTGCTTCACTACTCTGTCCTGCATGTTACAGCTGCCGTGGAGTCTCTGAACTCAGTTCTCTGTCTCCTCTTCTCAGCAATATGGCTAGACATTTTTTAAATTCTTCTTTCTGAGCTGTGGCTTAGAAAATGCCTCCAGGCAGTACACTGGGACAAACTTAGGACTCACCTCATTATTTCATTTGTCACAGGGATCAGAATCCCTTTCTTCCTAAAATCCATTTTCTGAAAAACATTGTTTCAAATATTGTGTCTGGTGCCATAGTTGTTTAAAGGAGGATGATATATCTGGTTCATGTTACTCAAATATTCCAAGAAACACAGTTTTTCTTTATTTTTTTCTATTGTCTCTTGCTTTTCTTTTTTGAGGCATATTTTAGTTGTCATTCTCACTGGGAAACTAACACCGACCCCATTTTTCAAGCTAAGTTCTCACTCCACACACCTCCATTCAGTGATTCTGTCATTATGACATATTCTACATCACATGCTGTATGTTGGTTTTCTTTTCTGCCTCATGAAATGATATCCTCCTTGAGAGTAGGAACCAGATCTTATTTGTGTCCATGCCCCCAATACGCTATTAGATTAAATCAATCAAACTTACTATACTCCCTAACAAACACACACCTTGAATTATTGTGCCTCATCTACATATTAAACATATATATCTCACCATGGTTTTTAAGACCATTTATAATATGACCTAATTCACTGCTATAGTCTGACCCTTTTCTGCGAGAGCTTCATGGTTTAGCAAAGCCGAAGGGCCTCCTACTTATAAAAACTGCACTCACCTCGCGCTCCTGCCCTTTTCTTTGTGCTGTTTCCTCTACCTGGGATTTCCTCTTTCACCAACCCGAACTGTCAAATCTTGTCCTTTTTTTCACATGCACAGCAAATGCCACATCTTCCCTGATGCTTATTTTTGTCGATCATCATTTGTACTGCCTTAGCAATTTATTTGTACTTGTCATATTTCCTAGTTTATTTTTCCTGTTCATTTCTATTGTATCCATTTCTATCTATTCTATAATATCCTATGCATTTTCTATTTTAGGACTATTTTATATTCAATAACATTATTCTATGTCTACATTAGACTTACCTACACCCTAACTCAATTCTTCTATTTTTATTTAACTATATTTTTTTTTCTTTTGGGTAAAAACTATGTATTTCTTTTCTTTTGAAGTGTCACTTAAAATAGCATGCATTAAATAAGTATTTAATCAAAAATGGAAATAATAAAAGAAGATTTTGGTTGTCATAATTGCCAGTAGCAAATATTTTTAACAACTTTATGAGATATAATATCATAAAATTTACCTTTTTAAAGTATATAATTCAGTAGTTTTTATTATATTCACAGGCTTGTGCTACTATCTTCCCTATCTAATTTTAAAACATTTTATCACCCCCCCTAAACAACATAAAAAAAAAAAAAAACTTTACTTATTAGCAGTCACTAATTTTTATCTCTTCCCCTTAGTCCCGGCAAGTATAAATCTATTTTCTGTCTCTACGCATTTGCTTATTTTATATCATTCATATGAATGGGATCATGCACAATATGTAGCCTTTTTTGCCTGGCTTCTTTCACTTAGCATAATGTTTTTACATGCATCCATGCCGTAGCACATATCAGTACTAAATTTGTTTATGACCAAGTAATACGTCATCATATGAATATACCACATTGTGTTTATCCACTCATAATGTGGTAGACATTCGGACATTGTTTACACTTTTTGTGATTATGAATAATACTACTATGAACATTTTTATACAAGTTTTTGTGTGAACATGTTTTCATTTTTCTGAAGTATAAGCCTAGGAGTAGAATTGCTGAGTCACGTATCAACTCATTGTTTAACTTTTAAAAAACTGTCAAACTTTTTTTCCAAAGTAGTGGTGTCATTTTACAATCCACCAGCAATGCACCAGCATGCCACTTTCTGCACATCCTCACCAGCACTTGTTATTCTTTATCTTTTCTATTGTGATCATTCTAGTGAATTTGAAGGGATATCTGATTGTTTTTTTGATTTACATTTCCCTAATAACTATTGATATTGAGCATCTGTTCATGTGCTTATTACCCAGCTATGTATGCCTTTTGTTGAGAAAAGTCTATTTAAGTTATTTGCCTAATTTTTTTATCTGTTCTTTATATATGTTATATAAAATTTCCTTATCCAATATATGATTTGTAAATATTTTCTATGATTCTGTGGATTGTCTTTTCATTCATTCTGTTGATAGTTTTCTTTGTAGCATAAAGTTTTGAATTTTGAGAAAGTTTAATTAATGTTTTGTTTGTTTGTTTGTTTGTTTTATCACTTGTTTTCTGGTATCACATCTAAGAAACCATGGCTAACCCAAGCAAATTTTCTTCTATTCTAAGAGTTTTATAATTTTAACCTTTACATTTTTTACTGATATACACTTTGAGTTAATTTTGTATATGGCCTAAAATAATGGTCGAACTTTATTCTTTAACAATTATGTTTAAAAATAATTGAAAAATTTATACTCATCCGTTTTTAAAAATTATTTTCCAGTATTATGTTCTTTCATCGGATAAATGTGTAGGTGTATTGAGAAAAAAAGAAAACTGAATAAAAACTTGTTGAATTCACATATTTATTGCCAATTTTTAATTTTCTCATTTAGATATATTAGACTGTGTATTATATTTCTCAGAGAGTGATCAACTAAGCCTAGGACTGCTAAAAAACAAAGAGTATGAATCTTAGAAATTAAATTTTTATCAATTCTCTTTAAATTTCATTCCTTTAAAAAACGTAATGGCATTTCAAAAAGATAGTTGAATAAAGCCATGCCTCCAAAATGAATAATTTTAGAATAATACAAATATATGGAAACATTTTTATAAATGTTATATTCCTTTTCCAGCAGAATTAGGAATTCTCTAAAAATTATGCTTTAAAAAGTAAGAATTGGGGGGGGGGCAGGTATATATTTCAAAAAGTCAACAGAATTGACATACCCGAGGCCTCAGAATAGTTCTGAATCTCCATTTCTCTCCACCAATTTAGTGTGGCATTTTCAGTGAGTACCAGAGGAAAGTTCTCATGAGGAGATTACTGAATGTACACATCACATCACAAGTGAAAGGCTGGGCCACAGAAGATGGTCTTGAGCCCTACTGTGATACTATGCCTCTTGCTTTTCATTGGGGAATGATCTTTCCCCCTTGTGAAATGCCTTATTTGAAACTCGACACTTTGCCTCCAGATGCTGAGTCAGATACAGCCTACGTGCCATGGCTTATTTCAAGCAATCACATTCTTGACATCTACTTAACCATGTGGGAGGACTGTGCTCATGTGTAAGAAGGCTGAGTCTCATAGAATTCAAAGGCAGTGTTGTTATAGGGAAGCTATATGCCACAGTGTGATTGCATCATGTTGTGAGCACCGCCTACACTTTTCAGGAGCCGATTGTTTGTATGCAATTTATTCCTTGAGAATCCATTATTATAATACAAGAAATTCTTGGGAAGGTAGAAGGAAGAACGGATCACAGTCAGATTGTAATAACTATTTAGACTATTTAAAATCACTCAGCTTGTTCTATATTAGAAAAACAAGCCCTCTACAATTATATAGTTCATGCATTTTATATGGCTTTCTGATTTTATTCTTGAGACCGAACATGCTATTACACATTTTAATATTAAGTTTAGGAAAACAGTTGCTCAAAATGTGAAATACTGCCTCCAAACATTTGCAGATGCTTCTGTCCAGTTTTTCTTACAAAATGCTGGACATATTAGCACATACTTTTATTTTATTGAATTCTTTTAAAATACCTCTAACTCATATAGTAGGTCTTTTTTGCTAATGCTCTCGAAATTTTTCACTGATGATATTTTTAGGAAAAAATAATAGCTTTCTCTTTATTTAAATTAACTTTGTGTTCAGAATTTTCTTTTATCTATTTTATATAAAAACAAAACTTATTCTATTCCATGTGACGACTGGGAACTAAGGATAGGTTTACTAATATAAACATTAGTTAAGTTTGATACTAGTTATAATTTAAAGCATCTTATTCAAGTTTTAAAGTTTCTTAGATCACAAATATAGTATGAAAGATGTCTAATTATTACACTGATTGCCTTGTTTCAATGGATAAAAAAAATAATAGAGTATGAAAAATAATTAAATTGGTTAAAAAAAATACTCTAAGTTACAAAGTACCTTCCTATAAAAAAATATTTAAATGTGAATGAGTAAGGAATAACAAAAATGAACATAAAGTACCACTTATCAGAACATTTTAAATCCAGGGTCAGAAACAAAAGGAAAAGGATAGAGTAGTAAAAAAATAAATAAGAAGATGAAGACTCATTCTCATTGATATGTATTTTAAAACTTTGTGATGGAAGTAATTTTTTAGTGTTAATAAATGTTCAGTGATCTCTATGTCATTGGATTATAATAACACTTATTTTCAGTATTTTTAATCTTGTTCAAGAAACAGAATTTATCTTGCATTGTATATCTTAAAGATTTTTCAAAGATAAATAATTTAGACTTTAAAATCAACAACATTACTTGTTTCTATTTCAAGTTATATCATCACATTTACTTGACAAAATTTAATGTGAAATTAAAATTTTAATTAAAAAAGACAAGCACTTTTTAGCTAGACCACTGGTTTTATTCCCTTCCTTTATTTCTCTTTTACATTTTATCTCTGTTTATTGCAAATGTGCTTATATTTTTTGCATTTTATTTTACACAGTAGAGGACAAACATAGAGCAATTTTTATTTCTGTATGTATCATTCCCAGATGGGAATTCCAATCAACTTAAGCTACAACTGATCATGCATATTTGGCCACCATCTGTATAGTGCTCTCTTAAAACTCCACTTTCAGTTCTTTTGCTTTCTTTAGCTACTACATTTGTGTAAAATAACACAGTACTGGAATTGTTCTCCAAACTTGTATGCTTAGGATCAATAGCAGATAAATGAAATCTTAGATCTGTTTCTCACTCTATTGCTGCCAAGTTCCTGATGTGAATGCTTATCTTTTTATCATTCCAACCTAAATTTCAGCTTTTTTAATGTTTTATTTTTGCCAGCATTTTGCCTTTGCACTCACTGATTTAACATGCTTGTCACATGGTATCTTCAGCTTTCCTTACAAATGCAGCTTTTGGAAATGTCACTACATTTTAATAACCTCTTTTGTTTCCAATGAACCCATTTGCCTCCTCTATGTAAATTTGCCTTTTGCTTCTCTTTGATATCTCAGTTTGTAAATCTAAGATGTCAAGTTGGATGTCAGAATTTCTTTTAGTACTTACATAAATTAGTCACTATCTTTGTAAAATTAACAAATGATTGATCTACAGGTGTTAGATCCAAACACCTAAAAACTTTTTTTAGTCAAATTGTTCTATTGGAACTCTCAATTGTCACACAAAAAATTTTTATTGGTTTGCTCTAGTTGTATCGTAAATTTTGACTTGGAGTGATATGTTATACTTACTGACATAATAACAAAATATAATCTTGCTTATATTTGAACTGAAGTATACTACATTACAGCCTCACAGTCAGAATCCTCACACTCAATCCTCTTTCTCCTCCATATATATATAATATGATGTGATCACTTCTACTTTTATATAATGATGTGGCAATTAGGAAACAATCTTCTAACTGCCTCAAATACCTTATAATATTACTATTTTGACAGAAATTTACTTCCTAATAAATCATTTGAGATACTTATTCATTAAAATTTTATTTTAAAAAAAACACTTGTATATTTTTGTTCTTAAAAATTGAGTCCAGACATAGTTTTGAATAGCATTAGAGTTAAGGGTTAAAGCCAAGATTCATGGCCAGAATGGTCAAGCTGATGGAAAAATCATAAGCCATTTATTCCTAAATGTCTTCAGTCTTGTATGAATACAAGCAAATACCAATTCCAGAAAATCCTTGTGAATAATTAAGTGAAGCTAGTTTGTGTAGTCCTTTTCCTGTTAATTGAAAATATCAATATTTTACATATTTCCCTTTAACTGTATTAGTCTCATCCAAAAATAAACAATTTATAAAATTCTACTTTATTAAATTGTTATGCCTGTGACTTGTTATCTTCACAGGTATACTCTTATTGTACTACTTAATTATAACTCTGGAATCATTTTATGCACCTATACAAAAAAAGCGCAAAACTTCCATAATGTTTTATTATTAAATTCAATTATTATACAGAACACACAATCTTACTCCAGTAGTTATGATTTTTCTCAGAACATAGCACATGGGGGGTAATAACATGTTTTCCTTCCTAACAAATGACTGTCTTCTCTCTGTCAATTCATAGTGAAAGATTCACTAGTTGAGAAAAATTAAGATAGCTTCAATTATGAAAGACTCTAAAAATTATTCGAAAGAAGCTATTCTATATACCAATGTTTTAAATAAATTATTTTAAGATCGAGTCAGGAAATTTCAACTACATAGAGAGAAAATATTTTAAAATATGTTGGGTGAATTTTAGTTCAGTGGGTCTTGATAAAAAATAAATTGTGAAGAAAAGGTACATTTTTGTTTGTTTCAAAGCTCTCTTTGTAAATGTATCCAGCTTTTCTCTCTATATATATTTGGTTATTGTTGTTATTGTTTAACACCACATACCTGATAATAAGCTATTTTTATTTTTAAAGAATGTTATTGTTGTCACTGTGGAAGAGAAGCAAGGACACTGAAATGAAACTATGACCGCTTTGCGAGTCAGTAACGAACTTCCAAAAACGTGTTCCTGAAATCCTTTCACTCCTAAAGCAGTGGAAACATATGACTCCACAGTGATGGGGAGTCTATGGAAGCATTTTTCCCTCCAGATTTTCATTTTCAGTTAAGTACCAAGCATTTCCTCTGTCAAAGATCTTAGATTTAAACTTCTTTAACCTTGCTCTCTTTAGAAATATATTAAAAGTAATCAGCCCATAGTAATATGATTTAGTAAAAGTCTTTGCAATTACCACTTTTTGTTCTTTTAAATCCTTACAATATTTGACTTAGAAAACCAAATTGAAGCACCGACATATATACAAAGCATGCTTACCAAGTAGCAACACTATAAGTTGTAAGGAGAAAAGTTTATCAAATCCCAGAAATTTTACCTCCTTGACATGAAATAACTGTTTCCGTAGTTATTATCATATCTTTTGACATAATTGATTTTTTCATTTACTGCATAAGTTGCTTGTTTTTTTTTTTTTTTTCTTTTTTAGAAAGCAGTAGACATAATTTTAGAAAGGTCGCACTAGCACCGATTACTGAGAACTAAAGCAGAGCCAGGCATTGAATACTGAGTTTCAATATCTCCACTCCTTGACTGGCATGAGAAATTGCCTGATTAATTTCCATATTGTAAACTTTAGGAATCCTTTAAACAATACTCCTTTTGTTTAATAATTAATAAAAATACTATCTGAAAAAAAAGAAAGAAAAGAAAAAACCGGAGTCTAGGTTTAGCAACCATAGTTGAAGTACATAAATTCAGGCAGTACAGGATGCAATATAAATAAATGGATAATTCGATTCAAATCTCAAATCCTATATCTACTTTGTTAGAGATGATCACATTTCTGGGTGACTTTAGTATTATTATTAACATTATTATTTTAGTATTTCATTTAACGCATTATTATGCATCGGTCTATATGAAGATTTAGGAACTGGAGCCATTCACCCTTCCCTTTAGCTACAGAATTAGTAGTTGTATGGGCTGCTGTGCTGGGTATTTAAATGTAGCTATGGTGAAGTTAACTCAGATAAACAAAGAAATAAACCAACAGAATTTTGAATTTAGTTTCTAAAAACTTGGGTACAATTCTTAGATGCTAGTGTTGTTTTAATTCCCTTAATCTTATCTAGTTTCAAGCATTTACAAGGGCAGCTGCCAGCTAAGCCTAAAGTGATTTTGAATATATGAGGCCCTTGACCACCTACCCAGGCATCTGTCCAAAAATTTGACATATACAAAGTTTGGTTGATTTACTTACATAGTCATTGAATTATAAGATGAAATTGGAGGCTATTGGATGTGTGCTTGAGAGAATTAACAGAGGGAATGAGAATAATTGAGATGTAACAGGACAATAGTATTATGGCAGAAGGTGAAAGGCCCTTCTAACAAAAAAGTCAAGTGATTGGAGAGATTGAGGCCCTGGGGGCAAAGTTTGAGACCCATGGGGAAAAAGGAGTTTTTTCTTTTGTTCAACACAGACCACAGAGTCAGTTTGCTAGAGAGTAGAGAGCAGAAATGAAGAGTGTCCCTAACACAGAAGCCATTGCCAGGCCCCTCCGTGGATGAGGAGGCCAGAACAGATACTGATGATGACGGGACAGTTCCTGAGCACGCAGGAAAGTTGACCTCTGGAGGTTGGAGGAAGGGATAAGAAATCCTCCAAATAGGGAGGTAGAAGTAGGATGTAGACTTGTTCTTAGAGTTATTTGGGGTTGGGTCAACTGAATCTGAGCACTTATACCTACTAATTGTGTTCATTCTGAGAATTTAGTTAAACTTTCTATGCCTCGTTTTTCTTGCAGAAAAGTGAGGATAATAGTACCTACCTCATAGACTTGTTATGAGAATTAGATGAGTTACTGCATTTTAGAACGGTGTCTTCACAGACCCTAGTCATAATAGTAGAGTTTTATATTTGGCTGATCTAGACATAACTTTTCTTAATCTTGATTATAATTGAGGTATGCACATCAGGCACAAAATATAAGGGGCAAGTGCCAAAAATTCAGTAATCAAGATGAAGAATGTTTTAATGAAATTATTTTAAAAATCAAAATTAATGAAAAAAAACAACAACAACAATGAACACATTATCAACATTTCAAATAAAGGCAAGAACCCATCAGCTTATTTTCTATAGATTTTTGTCACGGCCACAGATTAGGGTGAGGTAACTGTTGAGTAACAAAGCCATTGCTCTTAAATGGATTTTGAACTATCATGGCTAAAATTCACTAATGGGATAAGACATGCCTACTGGTTGTTCATTTTCAACTCATCCTTCTTACTATTTAGCTATTATTATAACTATAATTATATAATTATGTGTATACATATATATATATACATGTATAACATTAGAATAATGTTATATGTTCAGTTTTAAAACAGCACACAAATACATTTTGTCAGTTAATACTGATACACTATGAAAGGCCAAAAAATAATTCTAAGAAATGGATCATTTACCGACCAAATAGTTTTATTCATCCATCTAGTGAATATATATTGACTGCTACTCCATGCCAGACTCTAAATAAGATCATGAAAGTTTTGATGTTTGTATTCAGCGACTTTCAACTTATCTTCTTACATGGAAATCCAGTGTGCAAAGCAGATAAATTCTGAGTTATTCTGGTTGAATTGGAGGCAGGGCCTTCCCTGTTTCTTCTTTAGTTACATAGTCCTCCACATACAACTTTGTCATTAAAGATAGTCTAGATTCAAAGGGTTTGAAAAATACTGTTTTATACAAATGAGTGTACCATTAACATCTTAAAAAGAATAACAATGTAATCCTCAAAAGACAAAAAAAAAAAAAAAACTGTCTCTAATCAATTTTGTATGAGAATATAAGGATTTTTTAATGTAATTTGTCTATGTACCAAAGCCTAATCTACTCTCTGGGAGTTTTCCAATAAAACTGACCCTGCTCATCTCTGAATAAGCCAGTGAATTGCAGCCTCTATTCTTCCCTCTGGCAGAGCATTCAGAAGTTTTATGTCTTTATTTGGGCCCATGTAGACTGGTCAGATCTAACAAAACGAAGTCATGCAAGTGAATTCTCCATCTCTGTATTTATTAGCTGGTGCTCTTCCACATGAAAATGCTGTGAAGAAAGGAAATAGAGTTCTAGGTTTTTATTGAGCAATCGCTGTTAATTGATTGAAAGCGTGAAAATCAAGAATTCCTAAACATGTCCTTTTGCTCTTTAGAGACAGTGGCAATGTCTATAGAATATTTTTGCCTCTGTGGCATATTTGAGATGCGAGACACATTAATAATGAGAGGGGTTTTAGGTCAGAATCACTCTGCATCATAGATGCCATTATTTGCTGATTTAGCTGGGCTGAAAACTGCTGAAAAATAATCCTTTTTGTGCCCTTGTCAGTGGTTTCAGCAGAGAGTTATAGAAAATCAGCTTTAGCCGAGTCATATAATCATTACAAAGTGAATTTTGTTCCTGACTCAATGGAAGTAATTGGGAGAAAATATTTGATAGATATGATGAGGATTATCTTAAGTTAAAGCTTTCTGGTATATAAAAAAGCACTAAGTGCCACTAATTATTAAGTCAGTGTAGGCATCGGCAAATTACCCTTCAAACTGAATGTAGGTGATCACTTAAAACGCATTCTACTCCCCTAAGCTTTATGTCTCCTTTTCCTGGGCTTTGGCAAGGGACACTGGGCTCACCCCTCCAGGTTTCTCCTCGCAGCCCGTGGAGCTGATTACCCAGCAGGCAGTGCAGTTCCAGCAGGGAAGTCAGGATGGTGCTGACTGTTCCCTGGAGAGGGACATCCTGTAAAAACACCAAGGTTGAGAACTGTCATATTCACAGCAGTAGGTGCATTTTCCTCAGAAATTAATGGAGCAAGCTGGGTAAAAATGTTTTTAAGCTACATCTTCCCTAGAGTAAGATGCAAATTCAAAGGTCTTTTGAAGCCCTGGAATGAAAGTTTAAGATAAGACTTTATAGTTTTTTGACATTGATAATATAGAAAACCCTAGCACAACGAATATTAAATTGAAATGCTAGAGAAGTGGGATAGATATTATTCAGGCTGGTTCAGAATGCAGCCACAGCTCTTCTTGAGCCTGTTTACCCATGCCGCTTTTAATATACGATTACTGGAAATTTACAGTACACTTCTTCCTCCAGTGAGCTATGGACGAGCAAATAGATTGAATTATGACTGGTATATTTTTAGGGTGTGATAAATATATTCATTGAGGGCTTTGACCCTGAAAGAAACATCTGGAAGAGAAGTAGTAGCTATCTTTGGAAGTTCTGTTAGGTGTTCTGCTGGGTGAGAGAGGTGGGAACAGCGTTAGTGTTCCCAGCACAGCATGCAATAATCTTAAATTATAGATCCATTCAAGAGAGCTAAGAGAGAATTATGTGCTAAACTTAAAAGAACGTACGGCTCATTTTGGAGAACTATTTGTTACACTTTCTTAGGGAATGTGTCCATAAATATTTTGAATGAGTTGGTGATGGCCACAGTAAACGTTTCTGAGGCTTCAAAATTACTTCTCCTATTCACGTAGTTAAGTAAAGGAAAAACCTAAAACAGAGAAGCTTTTTCTACTTTGGATGTATGTGCATATGGACATTTCTCTGACTGGGACTTTGACATTCATTTTCAAGAAGAAGTACAGTAATTATAACAACTCAGGTCTGTATAGCACCTTCTGGAAACACACACACTTAGTACACCTGCATGATACATTGATCTGAAAAGCTCGCAGAGACCCCTGTGTTATTTGCCTTAGTTTATTAATCAAGTAGTTGTGGCTTGCAGAGTTTAAGTAATTTACCCAAGAGAAAACAGGAAAACTTAACTAATTTGTTCATTACTTCATTCATTCATCCATTTAATAACTTACTCAAAAAATGTTTCTCAAGGCCCCACTATGTGTCAGTTACATCATTCTTTCTGCTCTATTAGTTCTGTGGCCCTCAGCAAGTCCCAAAATCCATTTGTGATCTATTTACCTTAAATAAGAACTTGAGAAAATGGCCTGAAATTTGAGAACTTGAAGAAGTGATCTTTCAAGATCCCTTCTAGCTGCAATATTTATACTTCCATTAAAACTTTTTTTTCCTCTTCCTGTTGACATATAGGATCTGTTTCTCACTTTTATTTTGTATCTGAAAATTTAGAAATATTTCAAAATAAGTTGGATAATTTTTTTGTATTTTTTCTGATAAAATATTGTAATACATATATGCCTACACATGTGCATGCACACACACATACAGATCTGTATATATTATATCTATCTAAATGACTTTTTCCATTGCAAAATATTCAAGGTCACCCAAAATATGACCTGACTGTCGCTCTCAGATGGAGCCTTTGAATTTTAAAAAGAATAGTCTTATATAGGTAAAATATCTTTATCAGAACTTGAAATCACCAAATTGCTGCCAGCAATAACAAAAAAATGCAGATCCAACTAATTGGAAAGCATTGGAGCATGAGCGTCTGAGTGTGATTCATTGTCACTGATGATGTTTCCAATTACTTAAACATATTTATACATTCTGAATCACATGAGTACCTACAAAGAGGAAAACTGGAGTCCAAAATTTTTGTTTTGTACATCTGAGTATGGGTTAAAAGATTTTAAGTAATCATCTCTCTGCCCTTTTCAGAAAGACAGGGTAGCCTATTTAAATCATTAATGATGGAAAAATTCTTGCAGCCTGCTCTTATACATGAGAAATGGACTGGATTATAGTAAAAGTTGTCTCCAAACATTCCATAAAAATTATAATCATATCAATTAAATGCTAGTGACAAATATTTCAATTATCCTTAATGGAACAGAGCTTATAAATGAGCATATTGGGAGACTGCTGGTACTTTATGTGTAGCCATTCTCTCTGAAAAGCAGCAATTATAGTTTTACTCATGAAAACCAGTCCATAAAATGCAAATGTGCTACAAGCTTGGAGTTTATTTTAACGTAACATTATCATACAGTATCATAATAACCTTACTATTTCCTTTGAAAAAGCTATAAAAACAAAAATTTAAATACATGCATTAGTATGGCCTTTTATTAAAATGTCATCTTTAAGTGGACTCAGAATTTCTTTTCATAACAGTAAAATCACTGCCTCTCTTCGCTGCCTAATAAGTCTAGCTACTTGATTATGTATGTACCTACTGTCGCAACACGCCCTGTTGGCCAGCAGCAAAGATCACAATGGAAATCCCGAATTTCCATGCTGTCCATTCACATTTACAAGCTTCAGGTTATAATTGTCTTTTATTTTAATCATTGCTTTTAAAAACACACTGGCCATTTCCAATTCTTTATTTTCCTTGAAGATAGATAAGTTTATTAATTTTCTCAGTAAAAGAGCATTCTTTCTCTTCCACATACTTTCTTTAAATATATCAAGAGATTTAAATTTAGATATCTGAAGCTCCCAATAGCTGACACATTATTAAAACATCTGCCTTTCCATAAGCCATTCTGTTCCTTGCCATTCCACATGTCCTTTTCTACTTCACCAGACAAAATTGCCCAATCTAAATTTCAGCTCAAGTGTTTGATGGTTTTCACGCTGAGCTCAAACTGTTAATGCTTCCCTGAGAGAATAGAATTGAAACGGGATTTAATCTAAAATAACAAAATAGAATAAAGGTTTTACATATAAATAAGTGATGCTCTGCACATTCTTATGCAAGTTTTTCTTTTCTGGATTTTGCATGTGGTAGAGCGTGTGAAATGGCAAATTACAGAGATTCATAATTTGACCCGATAGCAAAGAACATTTTAAATAAATGAATGCTCTGTGTCATCTGCCATACAATTAATGCACTTTGTTGAGGACAAATTTAAAATTATTTTTAAAAGCTATTCCTAACATTAACTTTTAATTTCAGATTGTGATTTCAAAGTGACATTTTCAAATATCATACTAGGTGGCCATTATGAACATCTTGGAATACGCTAATTGGAATGGTGGATAATACCATTAATAATACTCGGTAGAGGAGTCACAAAAGGCTTAAAGGTGCAACTAAGCTTCCTCTTGTAGAGACCGATGCTCCCACTGACTACACATCACAAAGCAAATGACAAACTACCTATACATATCCAGGCTGCAAAAACTAGGAGCGGGATTTTGGAGAGAAACCCTGTGGTCTTTGCCAGAAAGAATTTAAAAATCTTTCTTTTAATAAAGTAATAAAACAATACCAGAGCAGTCTGTCTGTCCAGCTCTTATCTTCATTTCTCTCAAAAAACAGTCCTCTCTTCCACTTTTGTAAATGTGATCTCTCTTAGTTAAAAAAACATGGAAGGAATTATAATGC
>NW_011888873.1:4819021-4824007 GCF_000151845.1 Pteropus vampyrus | reverse complement strand
CATTTTAAATAAATGAATGCTCTGTGTCATCTGCCATACAATTAATGCACTTTGTTGAGGACAAATTTAAAATTATTTTTAAAAGCTATTCCTAATATTAACTTTTAATTTCAGATTGTGATTTCAAAGTGACATTTTCAAATATCGTACTAGGTGGCCATTATGAACATCTTGGAATACGCTAATTGGAATGGTGGATAATACCATTAATAATACTCGGTAGAGGAGTCACAAAAGGCTTAGAGGTGCAACTAAGCTTCCTCTTGTAGAGACCGATGCTCCCACTGACTACACATCACAAAGCAAATGACAAATTACCTATACATATCCAGGCTGAAAAAACTAGGAGCGGGATTTTGGAGAGAAACCCTGTGGTCTTTGCCAGAAAGAATTTAAAAATCTTTCCTTTAATAAAGTAATAAAACAATACCAGAGCAGTCTGTCTGTCCAGCTCTCTTATCTTCATTTCTCTCAAAAAACAGTCCTCTCTTCCACTTTTGTAAATGTGATCTCTCTTAGTTAAAAAAACATGGAAGGAATTATAATGCTTTATGAGAAAATTTGATAAGACTCATTTTAACATAAAATCATAATTTATCCTACTTTGTTGATACTGAAAAATAAATATCTTTTGATATATTATCTATGTATATATTTTTCTTATTTATAAACAGACATTAAATGTAACAAAAAAATTTACATTTCAGGATGTAAGTTCAGTTCCTTCAGTGATAATGTGAGAATTATAACAACTGCTCTCACTCACCTTATAAGATGGATGTGAGGCTGAATGAGAGAGAGAATATTTTGACAGTGCTGTGTAAAATGTTAAGCTCTATGCCATTGTACATTTTCAACTATTAGCAATCACTGACCAATAACTTATATTCATGTTTTGTTAATATCATTTTGTGATCATACCAACAAAACTAATTTCAGTATTTCTGCAGGTCCAGCTATGACTTTATCCACAATAATCCTACAAAGAAACCTAGATAAATTCCTATTAACTGAATTGTTAAGAAATCTTCCACATTTATTTCAAGTGTTTATTTTTTTCTTCTCTCTACTATCTGTACTAAATAAAAACATACATGTTTTATTCATTCAGATTACCACCTGGAGATACTTGCTCATGCAGCAGGTCACAAAGAGTGTGAAATTAGGAAAATATAGTTTTTATTTATGTCTTGATTTATAAATAATGGAAAAATGTTTAGCAGACTGGATTTAAGTTGAGCAAAATTAAAATCAAACATTAAAATGAGAGTTAGATTTATCTTTTATTGACACTTACTATCAATCTATGATGTTAACCGTACATAAAATTCAGTGTTAAGTATATTGAACATTTTCATAAAGGTTGTATCATTATAATATACATAAATAAAACATTGTATTTGTAAATTAGTTGGTGGTATTATTCTAGTATAGATGTTCACTATTAGTGAGTTGGCTATATTATTTAGATGGTAGATGTTTTTATATTTTTCTGTCAAAATTAGCATATACTATAAAGGAGAAATCTTCAAGCTTTCTGATATATATGTAGTTATATAGAGATATACATATATGCTTATGTATAGATATCTATAACATATAGATTATATATGTATGTATATATATATGAATGACAAGATTGAGAAGGTTGATAAATGTTAGCAGCAATATTCCAAGGATAAAAGGTGAAGGAAATAACTATAATTCAAAACTGCAAAAGCATATTCAAAGTTGGTGATTTTTCATATCATAATAGTTATTTGTCATAAAACCACTAGATAAAACTGACTTAACAATTGTCCAGGAGAAATCAAAATTAAATAGATAAAAAATGCCTTCTTTAAGATAAGGCTTTATGAATTTTGTAATTAAGAGTTTAATGAGAAAAAATAACAACCTAAAAACAATCTGTTGTGTTTTGCTTTTCTTAGGTATTTTTTTAAATAACTTTATTGTTTTACATAAATATCAGAAGTAATACAATCTACCTATAACACATTCACACAATACAAAAATGTACCCAATAAGAAGTAAAACTTCCGTCCACTACCATCTCCCTCTCTCAAAGTTAACAGCTATAAACAGTTTGATGCTCATCCTCCAGGCTGTTTTTCCTTGGAATATATGGCTTAATGTGACAATACATAGAGATCTCTTTTTTTTAAGCTTTAATCTCTTCCATTTTTATGGATGTCCACACTGGAGAGTATTTAGGTTGCTTATAATTTTTCATTTCTACAGACATATTTTAATAAATGACTATGAATTTAGAGAAGGAATAGGTGGGAATATTTTCTATAACCCTTTCATTTGTTCAACAATATTATGAAGTATTTATTATCTACTATTTATTATCTCAGTTTTTACGGTAATGAGGCTAAGGCACAGAGAGGACATTAATGTGAATAAAGTTACATGACCAGAAAATGGCAAATTCAGGCAATCTGGTTCTGGAATCCATGCTTTCTTCCAGCAGCCTGCACAGCACCCCAGCTATACTACAGACTCTCTGCGAGATGCTGGGTATGTTTTGTTTCTTTTCTCTAAATCGCAGTCTCTTGATATGCAAAAAAAAAAAAAAGATATCATCCTCTGTGTCCAGCACACAGGAACTGGTCAATGAAGATTACCTATCATTATTCTTATAATGAATTTGATATTTAGGTCCATATGTTCTTGCTGAAATGTCTAGAAAACAGTTAGGTTACAGCGTTTCAGATTTAGTTCTTCATTATGACGTTAGCAATGAAAAGGCATCAAGCCCATTTCAATAGAGATGAACATCAAAGCAATTAGGATGTATTAGTTAATAATCAGTCCTCAGGAAAGTCAAGTTGACTGCTTTCCCATGAGAGAGAAAAGTTGTGATGGATACCTTTTTTAAAAAGCAAAATGAGTCTCTTCTTTCTGTATCTAGGCTGAAGGTCATTCTACAAATTTATCATCCCTACTATCACTTGTTTCACCAACATAAAATGCTATTTGCTTTAACTTCCAAATCCTGTAAGTATTGCTATTCATGGAAGCATTGTTTCAATTGTTGCTTCACTGTAGTCCACATGCTCTTTTTATCTTCGTTGAAACCACAAAAAAATGAGTAGCGACAGTTGTCAGTTTCATATACACTGATATTGATTGTAGATTTGCTGTGGGGAAATATGTGAATATTTTATATAGTGAATTCCTAAATGTAATTCATTTGTCTATATTTAATATATATTCACTGAAGATGAAGCATTGAATAGGTGTTTTGTTGATGACTGCAGAAAATTCTTTTACCTTCAAAAAAATGCTTTCTTACTTACATGAAAGATATTCTTAACTTTGCTCTTTGTTACTTTTGCTTTTCCCAAGTAGTTTCTAGAAGATCTATGGGACGGTTTGTGTCTCTATTTTACTAGGCTTTTTATTTTATATGTCTGTATAATTTACCATTTTTAAATTATATTTCCATCCATTGAGTAAAATCTCAAAAAAAAGCAGACAAATAAAAGTACAAGAAAAGAATAGGTTATTCAGAGGCAATAATTCTTCCTGACAAACAATGTTCAAATACCTAGAATATGATATGAACAATCCACCTTTTGTATCACAAAGCAGAGAGCATTACAGATGCTAAAAATAATTGTCACTATATTTTTGTGCTTAGTACTGCCATTTTCTGGCAAAGCAGAAAAATTTTACAGGAATATAAAAATACAACTGTACATGGCTAAGTCTAAATTTCTTTTTCAACATAGTGTAAAGAAAAATTTTAGCTTCGTATTTGGAAGGACCTAATATCAACTGTCAGTTTGAGAACAAATATTTCCCCTATAGTTTCAGAGTGAACTGTTCAGAACCTCTGTCTTTCTTGCCAGTTAATATTGCATTTTGAAAAGGTATTTCTGTAATTACTATCTGTGCAGTTTGCGATTGCTGTGACACTTATCTATGGTAAGAGGCATAAATTTACTGTTTGTTGTCACAAATACAGTGTTCACACTATGATGCTAATTGAGTTAACCTCATCAGAAAGAAAAGCAGGAAAAATCATAATCATTCTGTGGATTGAATCCTTAGATTTAATAAGGTAGAATTCTTTTAAACTCATTGATGGGACTTAGAAATAATTCTGAGAGAAAGTTTTAGCAAAATATACTTTAAGAATTAAAAACAAAAGACATGGAATACCCTTCATTTATTCCCGCCATAGATACTTATTTTCAAGACTGATTTCAAGTTTAATTATAAGCTAATTGCTTTTCCAGTTATAGAACATGTTTTTCAAATTTTCTAAGATATGTTTTTATTACATATGTAATTTTGATATTTTACATTTGCTTTGTCTCTCCTTCTGCTCAAGTAAAAAATGCCAGAGTTAGTACAGAAAGGTGACGGAAGTAGTATCCACACAAGTCTCAGCTATGTTATTCATCTTATTATAAAAATCCTTCAAACTTCTCCTTCAAAAGGCTATTGTTACATGCTAGGAGCAGTACTTTATCAGCAAACCTCCCCCCTCCAACCACTGAGTTATCCTTTTCTGTGTAGTCAAAGCTTGTCTTGATCTCTTGAATTTTTTAGTTTACTTCCTGTGCATACTTATTTAAAGCAAAATGAAAGGTTCAGAAACCTTCAACAATTTTCAATTTCATACTTTTATTCGATGAGAGGGTAGTGTCTGTACATTTTTAGTTTCTTTTTTTTTTCTTTAACTTTAAAAGATCTGACTTGTGCTTAGAACGCGGCTTGTTTTGTATTTCCTAGCTCTCGCGTGTGTGCCTGCTTGTGTGTATTTTATCCCAGCTAGTTATAACCTGATAACCTGATTTCATACTGTGCTTTAACACAACAATACAGTCATCAAACTAAAGTAACACAGTAAGTGGTCACATTAACCGTCATTTTGCTTGATCACTCGGGAGAGATTAAATTTATTCATTTTTACTATAGATAATCAAATATTAAAACATGTTAAAGTAAACGGAGGTAGAACTATTGAGC
>NW_011888873.1:4816445-4818971 GCF_000151845.1 Pteropus vampyrus | reverse complement strand
ACTGATTTCAAGTTTAATTATAAGCTAATTGCTTTTCCAGTTATAGAACATGTTTTTCAAATTTTCTAAGATATGTTTTTATTACATATGTAATTTTGATATTTTACATTTGCTTTGTCTCTCCTTCTGCTCAAGTAAAAAATGCCAGAGTTAGTACAGAAAGGTGACGGAAGTAGTATCCACACAAGTCTCAGCTATGTTATTTATCTTATTATAAAAATCCTTCAAACTTCTCCTTCAAAAGGCTATTGTTACATGCTAGGAGCAGTACTTTATCAGCAAACCTCCCCCCTCCAACCACTGAGTTATCCTTTTCTGTGTAGTCTAAGCTTGTCTTGATCTCTTGAATTTTTTAGTTTACTTCCTGTGCATACTTATTTAAAGCAAAATGAAAGGTTCAGAAACCTTCAACAATTTTCAATTTCATACTTTTATTCGATGAGAGGGTAGTGTCTGTACATTTTTAGTTTCTTTTTTTTTTCTTTAACTTTAAAAGATCTGACTTGTGCTTAGAACGCGGCTTGTTTTGTATTTCCTAGCTCTCGCGTGTGTGCCTGCTTGTGTGTATTTTATCCCAGCTAGTTATAACCTGATAACCTGATTTCATACTGTGCTTTAACACAACAATACAGTCATCAAACTAAAGTAACACAGTAAGTGGTCACATTAACCGTCATTTTGCTTGATCACTCGGGAGAGATTAAATTTATTCATTTTTACTATAGATAATCAAATATTAAAACATGTTAAAGTAAACGGAGGTAGAACTATTGAGCCGTGACATGCTCCTTGCCAAAACAATATCCTATGTACAATGTGTTACGCTTCTTGGCAAAATATTTGGAGGAAATTTCATCTGGTCTTTTCTCTTCTCGTTTGCATTTGGTTTATCTAAAGTGAAATCCACTCACTTTTATTGAACTGTAATTCTAGTAATTTACAATATTTACATGCTGTGGTTAGATTGAAATCAGTCCTTAATTCAAATTCAATCTAAATTTACTGCATAGTAATTAGGGCTTTGTAACTGACACTAGGGGCCTATTGATTTAATGAAAAACTTAACCTTACAGTAAGTGTTTAATTAGTTGCTGCAGTAGATTCTGTTCTGTCCTAAATTGTGGACTTTAGAGAATCAGGTACTAATTTAAATTACACAACTATATAAAGATCAGAACTAATTTTTTTTTACATGTAGTCTAACAGATGAATTAATTTCTTCCTCTTTGAAAAGGATAGGGGAAAGAGGCGGTAATGAAAGTAATTTCCTACCTTGCCTAATTTTATGTAAGGCGGGCTAGCTATCCTGGAAATGATTACCTACCTCTGTTAAATATTGATATAAAGAGTTATGAAAATTAAAAGTCAATGAGATTTCTTCTAAGATTATTTTGTAAATGGAAAACTGAAACAATATACTATTTACTTATAGCAGAAAGACAAATAAAAGAATACCAAAAATAAAATTAAAGGTGTTTATCTTTAGATAATAATAATCGGCAGCCCAAAGCATCATTTTTAGCAATCATATTAATTTATATTCTAGATGAGAATTTAAAACACAAATTTAAATCATTTGATTTTAAATTGTAGTCACTGATAGTCTCTGTTGAAATAAAGTTAAATAAAAACAAACTATTGTAATTGTAGTTAAACATATTTCCTAAATTATTTTAAGAATTACAATAAAATATTGAAATAAGGACACTTTTAAACTGAATTTCAACCTGTCTATAATCTGTCAGGTCTATAACTCATTTCTCTTAGTACACATTTGTGTTCTCGAAGCTAGAAATAGCAATGTTTCTATATAAAACTAAGAGATTAATGCCAAAGGAAAGAAGGTTTCTGCTAGCACATTATTCATTACTTGTCTAATTTATATTACATGTACTAAAGGTACAGTAGAAGGAGACTTTTTTTTAATCAGTTATCTCTGATTTTCCATTGAAAAACAGAATTATTTGGTGACAAAAAAAAACACAAAATAAATTATTTTTAAAGTGAAAACTTTAAATACTTGAATATATATCTTCAAATAGTAATTATTGAAAACATCTAAGTAGAAAATATGGATAACATCATTAATATATGAAATTGAAATGGATTAATGATACATTAATTCATTAATACTAAATTAATACTGAACGTTATACTGAACCAAGGATTTTAATGAAATGCTTGATCAACATTGAATTTGTTTTCAAATATGTAAGCAATAACTGTTAAGTAGGTAATATGAAATAAAATCTAGTTTATGCCTCAAAATGATTGGAACACCTGTTTCATATGAACCAATTTTTATTAAAATTAAAAATGTTTAATTCCAAGATATCTCTTTTTAGACTTTTTTATATAGAGCTATGAATGAAAATTTTCATTATAAAATTTAAAACTCCTGACATGAGTAGAGAAGTTATGACATTCAAAAACTTGGAAAAAAATTATAATACGTGTTTGAGTTTGTCTAAGATTTTATTTTGTGAACATACTTTGCAATAATATCTGTCTTTTCTTGACAATACA
>NW_011888873.1:4813982-4816395 GCF_000151845.1 Pteropus vampyrus | reverse complement strand
TATAATCTGTCAGGTCTATAACTCATTTCTCTTAGTACACATTTGTGTTCTCGAAGCTAGAAATAGCAATGTTTCTATATAAAACTAAGAGATTAATGCCAAAGGAAAGAAGGTTTCTGCTAGCACATTATTCATTACTTGTCTAATTTATATTACATGTACTAAAGGTACAGTAGAAGGAGACTTTTTTTTAATCAGTTATCTCTGATTTTCCATTGAAAAACAGAATTATTTGGTGACAAAAAAAAACACAAAATAAATTATTTTTAAAGTGAAAACTTTAAATACTTGAATATATATCTTCAAATAGTAATTATTGAAAACATCTAAGTAGAAAATATGGATAACATCATTAATATATGAAATTGAAATGGATTAATGATACATTAATTCATTAATACTAAATTAATACTGAACGTTATACTGAACCAAGGATTTTAATGAAATGCTTGATCAACATTGAATTTGTTTTCAAATATGTAACCAATAACTGTTAAGTAGGTAATATGAAATAAAATCTAGTTTATGCCTCAAAATGATTGGAACACCTGTTTCATATGAACCAATTTTTATTAAAATTAAAAATGTTTAATTCCAAGATATCTCTTTTTAGACTTTTTTATATAGAGCTATGAATGAAAATTTTCATTATAAAATTTAAAACTCCTGACATGAGTAGAGAAGTTATGACATTCAAAAACTTGGAAAAAAATTATAATACGTGTTTGAGTTTGTCTAAGATTTTATTTTGTGAACATACTTTGCAATAATATCTGTCTTTTCTTGACAATACATCAGATTCAGACTTCACTACCTTGATAAAACACCAGATTCCGACCTCACTGCCCCAACGCACCTCAGCATGAAAGCAATACACACCGGGTACAGAAGGTTGAAAATCACACACTCTTCCTTTTAATGCTCGTTCTGATGAATGGCACACACAGAAGCCATATTGCCCATCTCTCAGAGTGGCCTTCGCTGCCAGCACAGCTGAAATCTGGAGGCTTGCCGCATTCACATTGTCAGCTTAAATACCCAGTAAGGACTCAAACTGGGAATAAGACAAAGTACCATTGCATGTTGATCCACTTCACTGGCCCCACCAATTAGCTGTGAAGAATATGGCTCATTTAGAAGTGTATATGATAATACCGAAGCATAACTGAAAATTAGATATATAAAAAAGGAGGTCATTAGCTTGCACTTGTCTTATCTTCAGCTAAATGAATCGCGGATAAAATCAGATAGGATAAGTTAAGTCTTCCTAAGCTTTTGAGCCCTTTCTTATGTACTTACATTAGATGGATCTCTATAAAGAAAGTTTATAGCATTGCTATTTACAACACCACAGTTAATGTTGTGTTACAGTTTTCATTACCAACCTCTATTTTCAGAGGTGCATCGCTTTAACATAAAAATTCGTTCTAGGTTAAAAAGAAAAGCAGTGTGGTAGATTGCATTCAGAAAATTAACCTAAAGACACTCTCTATGCAATTTTCAAAGAATTAGGATTCAAAGATAATGCACAATTACATTGGCACAATTACATTGGTATGTGTTAGTGAATTCTTATGGATTAAAAATAAAACTTCCTCATAGAAAATTAAATGAAATTTATCTAAAATGTAGACTCTAGAGTTTTTTTTTGTTGTTTTTCAGCAAAAAAAATTAAATGTGATTCATTATTGAAGGAAATTATTCAAATAAAGAAAATAGTAAAGTTGTAATTGTTTAAAATCATAATTATAAATTACCTTTAGTTTAATAGATTATGCACTTACCATATTTAAAAAAACATGATGAATAACATAGAGACATATATTCTCTTTGTGCTAAAAGAAAATATTATTAATTAGAGAATGTAAAACATTTCAATCACAACACAGAGAAGCCATGGTGGAGTTGTGACAGGATTCGAATATAGATGTTTGGTTGGATAGGTTGAATATGTTGATAGATTGGCAATGGTTGTTTTTTGTTTGTTTGACTATTTATTTTCCAATTCCTAACATTGGCACCATTATGAACATGCCTGACAACCATAACCTGAAATACCTTTATATATATAAACTTCCAGAAATCTAGAATCCATCAGTCAAAGGTTCAGAGTCCAGAAGATCAAATCTGATAGACTTTTCTCAACATTAATTTATCCCAATTAGCCCTAACCCCATTATATCCAGACCCCTGTATGTCCCCAAAGGACACTAGAGGAAGGGAAATATGATGTTCAGACTTTGACAAACAACTTTTGCTGGCAGGACCTGCCTCTAGAGAAAAACATGTACGTGAAGAACCTTCCCACTCTGATCATTTGGCTCCTGAAACTCTGGAGATAAAGCTGACTGCTGAAAGTCCTAAAATTGTCGAGCTCCAGTCAAACTGAATGGAATTGCATGCTGGGCTGGGC